>NW_009211334.1:102495-110464 GCF_000690835.1 Fulmarus glacialis | reverse complement strand
TAGAGCCCGCCGGCGCCACGCCGCGGGGCACGGGGGAAACGCGTCCCACGCGGCTGAGAACCGCGGCGTGCGCGCGAGATAGCGGGACTGGTCCTGAAGAGATGGTGGTCTGCTGCCGCCTGCCCCCGCCGGCGGGGCTGTCCCAGACCGGTCTGTCCCAGACCTCTTACCGGCCGCCGAGGGGGGCTGCCTTACGCTGTTGCACGGTATTGTTTTGCTCGGGAACTAGCAAAGCCTGAAAACACAAGTTTCGCATAAATGCAGTAAAATCATTCCTAACTGCACCCGTAGATTTTTTTCCCAGAGCTGCATCCACAGCTCCCATTATGTGAGAAAATAGTTTTTCCCTGCGTATTTTCCTGTTGGTTAAAATAATGGAATTGCGCAGTTGATTGTATTTCCTTAACTATTAATATGGAAAATTACCAATCCTACAAAACCTAATCCAGTCTTTGTTTCCCTCTTTCACAAAACAATAATTACAAGTGCTTTCAGATGATTACTGAGTTACAGGACTCCTTACTGGTTTCCCATCTGCAAAATTCTGACAGAGTCTATTGAATGAATAGGGATGTGCATGTATAAAAGTGGTGACCCATATCTTCGCCATTTTTATTTCTCACCATAATTTATGTTCTCTGCTCCCTTTTACAAAGCGAACAGTTTTTTCTAATGTTTAGAATTTTTCAAGATGTGGTCATCTCCTCCATATTTTCTTCTACAGGTGATTTAAGATCAATAGGTAATAAGGTCTTGCAATCAGTTATCAAAAACATCAGTTTTAGTTTGTCTTGGTTATTGTGTCTGAGATAATTATAGCAACACAACAATGAAGGTGTTTCCCAGAAAGACCATTAAGAGGATGACCATTAGCATGATATACAATGGGTAACAAATTGGAAGCCATTGAATATTTTAGCACCCAACTCCATGGGATGTTGACCATTACATGGAGTAAAAGCTTCAGCTTTCTTGAAGACTTTGGCTTGAGTAGACAGTGGCAACAGCTCAGTCTGGAGAGGGTGAATGCAGAATCACCATGAGTCTGTGGCTGGGATTCTCACCAAGTAGTTTGACTCTAAAATTTATGTATCTAACCATTTTCTGCTTTTTAAAATTTTGCTTTATTTCTTTCTTTGATACCAGCTAGAAGTTTTAAGAGAAGGACAATCTCCTCTGAATTTTTCTACTGTCAAAGATGTGGGAACCACCATCATCCACTGAGGTGAGCAATCGCAGCAGTACTATCTAGGATTATGACCATAAAACCTTTGTCATGATCTTCAGCACCAGGGCTATGGTGCTAGGGAAGCTGAGGGTATACCAGGATTTTGGGTCTAAGTAGCAGTGGCTGGAGGAGTTTGAGATGTGCAGTATCGAAATAAACACAATGCTTCCACAGTGGGCGCTGTGAGAAGAACTTGCAATACCCACATCTTGATTTCAGAAAGCTGATGGAAATTGCGCATGGTGGTCGTGTCCCCATCACTCCAAAAAACCACTTAGGCACAATCCATGTTTCTAGGTGACTGCACCAGGGGCAATGTGTGATCTGAAGCTTAGAGTATTTCATACACAAATGTTCTTGGAATTATGGATCAGATGGCAAGGTTAGAATTTTTCCTCCTGTTCATAGTTACAGCTACTTTTGTGTCTTCACAGCGTGTCTGCTATGGTAACTGAGCCCTGTGAAAGTGGGGAAGAGACAGTGCAGGTCATTTTAAACTGTTCACTTTTGCCTATATGCTGAATTGAAAAAAAAAAAGGCAAAGATTATCTGATGATGCTTAAGCTAGCATCGATTAGTCCAAAAATATTTTGTTACTCCTCTTTGAAGTAATCAGCCTTTGGCAGCTCAGCATCTGACAGCAGCATGGTTAGAAGCCAGAGCTGCTAGCACTGTGTGTATTTTCCTCAAGCAAATGAGAGGCAGAAGTCCCTACACATGCATACTGAGGCTACAGATTTTAGGCTAGAATTTCACGTAGATCTGGGACTTCAGCAGCTTATCTGGACCACTAGACTCCCATCAGTCCTGTACAATGTGATTTTCGGAACAGCATTATGTAACAGCAGCAGAGCAAAAAGCTGCAGAGATTTATTTTGCTATTTTTTTTTCACTCTTAGTATTATTTTTATTCCTCAAGGGAGCAGAGATGTTTAATTTTGTACACAACAGGGATGTGTTTTCCCAATTCGCTTAGGACAACACAAAACCCACTTCTAGAGCTGGCATTTGCTGGTAGAAAACAACAAAACCCCCAAACATTACCATCAAAATCACACTGCATTGCCAGAAGGCCTTTCCAAGATGCTTGTCAGCTTTTCTTTGTCCCTGGGTTCCTTCTCACAGGAGACCATTTTTTGTGTTTCTTACAACTACTGATCTAATGCTGAGCTCAATGATAACATCATCGGCTACTAATATTGTACTTTTACATGGGCTTAAAATTAATTGTGAAGATCTTTATTAGAATTGCTTACAACTCAGCAAAACTAGGACATGTAAATATAAATAAAGAGAGCCTCAAAACATGCCAAAATGAAAAAAGGTGACTTAGGTTTTGTGTAGCTTATGAAATGACAGGTCCATGCTGCTGATAAACAGGCAAAATTACTAATTTTAAAATCAAATAGAATGTTTTTCTAGATAAGAATTACAATTTGTATCACATTTGGTGTGCCTAGGCTCAATATTTATGGATGACACAACTGGAAAATGAAAGAGGAGCAAAAATTCAAAAGTGATACAGTGGAGACTTTCAGAGCCATATTGTTTTTTTCTGAATATATTTATCTTACCTTAGCTGCACATAACTTTCATAAGTTAAAGAGAGAGTTCTGAGCTAGGATTAATCGTCTAACACAACTTCTGCAAATTCCCCAGCCTTTGACATTTACAAGAATTATTTTAATTGAGTCTTACAGATTGAAGTTTCAGTAAAATACAAAGAGCCGTTTCATTGTATTTTCTGCAAGATTTTAGCATGTGTACAATAGGCCACAGAAAAAGGAAGGTCACCATTCCTTTTGAAGTCTGTCAGCTCTTGTATTTAACTTTAACTATATAGAGAACATGGCATTACAGCATATTTCCTGAATCCAATGAAAGACATGCAACTGGAGAAAGATTAAAAAGTTCTTCAATGCAGAGAAACAAAACCATTAGGGATTGGAGAAGGAGGAAATTTAACCAGGTTAAAAACAGAGCAATGACAACAAAAAAGAATTTTAACAGGCACCCTGCATATGAAATAATTGTAGTATGCCTGGGCTCCCCTTCCGTTTGTGGTACTTTTACTGCCAGTTGAACTGCCTTACGAAAGCCCTTCAGCAATTCTCGTGCTTCTGATGTAAAAGAAAAAAAAAAAAAAGAAATAGCAAAGTATTATGATCCTATGCTTATGACAAAGATCTCTTTCTGAGATTGTAGTGTGTTTTTTTCTGAGAGAAACGGTTGTTAGGCTCTTCATTATGAGACTATTTCCTATACTGACAGACTCAGAAGTTTTTTAATCATAATCCCATTTTGGAAAAGACTAAAAGAGGTAGTAAAGCTACTTTTGCTATATTCAAAGACCTTTGGCTTCCTTGATTGGATAGTAAGTTTTAGTGTGCTTAGGGATCAAGGACTAACCTGCTTTCATTGGCTGCACAAGATAGAAATCAGGTTATCATTACTTCATATGTATGATTTGTCATTTATATCATTAGCTGTGAGATGTTAGCACTCTGGGGATAGTTGAAGTCTTTTGGAAGAGACTCCATTCCTTCCACTGAATTTGGAGGGGGAAATATTAAATAATTATTAATCAGTCCCCTCCTCTTGAGGCAATGGATACTTCCTAGTCCAATATCCTGGCAGTATCTAGCTGTGGGCTACTGTTGGCTGCAGACCCAGGATGGGTTAAGTATGAGGCTTGAAGGAAAGTGGGTTGACTGTGACTCCATCTGGGTAAGACAAAAGTTGTGACAAGATTGTAAGAATTTAACGGAAATTAGGAGCACTGAGCAGGGAGGATTTGTCTCTTTTAGATCATTTTTGCCTGTAATATTTTTTGTCCTTGTGATAAATTTGTAGAAAAAGCTATTTTTTTCTGCTCGATTATATCTATGAGTAAGGGAGACTGTACCCAGTTCCCAAACTAAGGGCTATGGCAAATTGTTGTTTGAGCACAAGGTTACTTTTCTGGCTATTCTATCCTTCCTCACCTCTTTGCTTATGAAACTACCTCTGTAACAGCGGCAGCAGAACAGGCACTGAGAATGCATCTTACCAGCTGCAATTCATAGTCTAGCATGTTAACTTAAGCCCCCGTCTACTTCCATTTATTTTGTTATGCCAAGCTATAAACTGTGGCAGCTGAGTGTCAGGTTCACATATCTCTTGCATTAAGCGATGGTAACCAAAGGGATCCAGGAATGATGAACCAGAGACCACATTTTCTACTCATCTGAAAACACAGAGATTTGACAGCCTAAGGATTACTTTTTTCCATCTGACTGGGTCATGTGTAGTTTACCTTTTACTTTTAAATAGGAGATTGTTTATCTTTGGATGTAGTAGGCAAGCAGGGGCTCTACATTATCCCGCAAGGGATGAAAACCCATAAAGGAAACTAATCAGTTAGCACTAGATTGTTCTGTGTTGTGTTATATTGCCTTTTCTGGTAAGTGGGTTCATTAACAAATATGCTTCTATTGTCTTAAAACTTAAGAATAACTGCAAAGATTAGTAAAAAGCAGTGATTTGCATTAGTGAATATAGTTCTTCAGAGTCATGACCCATAAAGAACGAATATGCATAAATTCTGCCATTCTGTGTAGAAACATTCTTCAAGCCTATAGTGGTTTATTTCTAGTATTACTTGATCAGAAGAACAAGCTGATTAATAGTGGATAGTGATGGCAATTTTGTGGAGTGGATATTTGTTGTCAGGTAACAGGATAGGCTCTCACTCACCAGAAGATGCATACTCAGGCTGCTAGTGCCTATCCGTTGTCGTGGGATGGGGTTGGTAGGGTATCTTTGCCAAGGAGATGTTTCCAGGCTCTGCCTCCTTTCCACAACCAGCTATTAAGGTTACAGGAGGCAGAGGCAATAGTATACTTTTCACTGCTGACAGGATCAAATATGGACATCCACCTCTGGATTTGCTTTTTATTATAATTGAGGCTAGATGCATATTAAAAAGATCACACAGAGATTTTGGCGTTATTGCATCACTTACAGAATAGCTCCTTCTTTTCTGTCTGTATGGAGAAAGCTGGGTTCCCCGAGTTGTTGTCCTGTTAACTCACTTGTATTATATCAGCACTGCACTGCAGAGAGCAGAAGGTTTAGCTCTGCTATGCTGAGTTTAATGATCTGTCCTTCTCAGAGTGCAGGGCCACTAAACACTGTGTACAGTTGCCATGTCTATCTTCAGTTCAGCCTTCCAGCAGCAAGAGAGAAAACCCAGTTTATTTGTCAAACAAATTTCCTGTAATTCTGGGATCTCTTCAAAACCAGCCACAAAGGCAATGCTTTTGACAAACTGGCGAAGTCAGCAATACAGGAACCCCTGGAAATAAGAATTAATAGTCCACACGTAAACCATTAGCCCAAGGAGTAAGTGATAAACTGAAGAGCAGCGTAGGATGATGTCACTCATTTCATGTCGATCTATCAGTTCCCCTCGCAAAGACTTTTCAGTTTGCAGAGTAGTGGGAATAGGGTGGCAACATGTGGCTACTTCATGGCCTTTAAAATAATTTGCTGGATTCTTATTACTTCCTTTAAGACAGTTTTTTGTTTGAATAAAGAGTCTAAATCTAATTGAAAAAGCTATCCTAAAAATTATTAGATTGTTGATATATTGCAAAGACTGATAAAACATAATTAGATTTTGTTAAACTGAAGCTGATAAAGTTCTCGTAAATTTGTCTATAAATACAGTTTGTGACCATCTGGTCTTCTGAGAAATAGATGAGAACCATAGCAAGGGGCAACTTATGTTTTATATGAACATCTGGGCAAAGTATAAGAATATCTGGCAAACATGCTAAATAAAAAAAACCTCCTTGAACTTTGACTGCAGATTTATTTTCTAGAATTGATTTTAAGGCTCTCTCTCCCTCTTATCCTCACCTTCTGGGTTTGTCTGAGTTTCTAGATGCAATGACTTCGGCGTTCAGCTTGCTCACCCCTTCCACCTTTTTTCTTCCTTTGAGCAGCAAGTAGGCCTGTTTGCCTGTCTCATCCAAGGCAAGCAGCATGATGTCGTTGCATTATGGTTTTGTTTGCAAAAACTTGAATGTTTGTTCTTGATTTTTTTTGTTTTTACAAAAATAAGCACTTTTTTCCAAGTCCAGCTTCCAGAGATGTGAAAATTTCCTTTTATTTTGAAGAAAATTGTTCCTATACCTAATCCTAGTGGTTTCAAAATAGGACATGAAAATTCAACTTTATTGCTACTAAGTAAGACAGCAAACCCATACTTTTATTATTTTCAGACCTCATAATTAAAAAGAAATCTAATGGTTAATGATTTGATTTACACTAATTAATATTTGGGGCTGGCAATGCGTATATGTCACAATCATTGGCAGTAACCCATGGCAAAAAACATTCTGTCATATATTCATGTATTAGCAACATTGAGATTGTGTATTCATCTTACTTAACTCTGAAGGAAAGGGAAATTATGGAACATTGATTAGACAGCCTGTCTGTAATTTAAAAATTTACAAGCAAATATGCATACTTTGTATGTGCCATCTCATGCAACCATCGTTTTTGGATTAAGCTGAATTTTCTTTTTGTGTGAGACTCTCAAAAAAGCATATGTAGAATTTTTATGGATTAAACAATTTATATAACTAGTGTAATCATGAGGTAAGTAGGATTATTTTAAAAGCTAAAGACTTTTTAAATTTTCCTATCAGGTGCACTGACTTACAGCTTGAGAAAATAGATACTTTTCTCACTCATTTAGTTTTAATCAGAGGTTATTCTTTTAAAATGTAAATATTTTAGTAGCTCACAAGATTTTTTAAAAAAAGCAGAATAGCACCACCTGGTGCTGAGCAAAGTTTTTACGATCAATTCCAATCACTTTTTTGAGATTATCGCTGTACACATACACTACTGCCTTTCACAATCACAGTTTCATGTCAAATGATTAGGGACATAATGTTATCACTATCTCTATTATTAATGCTTCCTGGCCTTCTTTTTTATAGGCACTTTTTTCCCTAAATCTTTATCCATTATTTACCAGTTTTTAGGGACTTTCAAAGAAGTTCTTCTTGTAGCTTAACTATTCTGGACATGTGTAAAAAGTTATTGATTAAAATCTGATTTCTAGACTTTTCTTCAGCTGGTGTACATTTGAGGATGATGAAGAACTACAGCTAAAAGTGAACCTCACCACTCCTTTTCTTTGTTTCTAATTATTTCTGGGCTTCTTCATGGTGCTTGGAATTAAAAGCATAATTGAGGTTAAGACCTACATCCTGAAAGGACTTCAGATGCCTAAAACCTGTCAAAATCAATGGGAAGTTAAATGCCTGAGGATGTATCCCTAAGAATTCAATTTCTAGGCATTATATATTTATTTCTGCAAATAAGAGAATTGAAGATAGCGTCTTGTTTTTAAGTCATCTATTTCCTGCTTGATATTTATATAGTCCATGAAGGCCGTGAAGAGTATAAAAAATCCTTTGTGTGTGACATCCCAGCAGGAACCCTAAATTCCAGCTATATTTTGAAGCTACCTAGAATTATAGCTTAAATTTCAGTCTCCAGCTGCGCCGTCACTCTTAAGGCTTTCTGATTCTGAAGACTGCACAAACAATAAAAGGAAACCAACATCTCAACATTAAAACTGAAAAGAAACCCTTTCCTCCAAAGCTTAGCTGAGTCTCTCCTAACCTACCTTGCCCTTAAACAGTAAATAAAACCACTTGGGAAAAACGCTGAGCCTAA
>NW_009211334.1:0-102447 GCF_000690835.1 Fulmarus glacialis | reverse complement strand
TGAAACTATTGAATGCTGAAACTATTGAATGCTGAAGCTATGACAAACTGCCATAAAACGTTATATACTGGCAAAAGGGTTAACTGGTGTTGACCGTTACTTACTGTGAAGAACATGAAAAAACAAGGAGGTTTATTTCTGCTTGATGTTTTGTTTCTCTGTGTTGCAGTTTACCATTTGTTCCTCCTCAGTGACTGATAGTAACATTATGATCACTTTGTCCCATAAACACCACTTTATGTGTCACTGTTTTGATTATGTTACTTTTTGAAGATGACTTGCATGTAATTTTTTGTGAAGGAAGAAAATTATTTTTATAAAACCAATACATTCATACAATAAACACCAATACAATCATAAAATAAAAAAACAAATATCTAGGTAAACTGTCAAAAATGATTAGGGGACAGTTTGTGAGTTTGTCACAACATTGTTTTGGAAATTTTTTTTTGTTTTAATTTTATGTGTTCGAAGTATTAAAAACAACTAAAAATGGTGGGTTTTTTCAGATTAATGAGGCAGAACTAAGCACTTTTATGTTCAGAAATTGCTGACCAGGAAGCTAAAGTAAAGAGACACTAAGGGCATATCTTCATGAGTGCCCACAGCAGGAGGGTAGAGATCTTTCAGCTACCAGGCCAAAAACTTACACAATAAGAGCAATAGTGTATGAGATAGTTGCTTGACCCTGAAAGTGTGATCAAAGCTGGTTAGCTTGGGCACAGTGCTGTAATGATACATTACTGCTGCTGTGCTACATACCAGGAAATCAAGGCATTCGCAGCTCTAAAAATAATTGTTTTTTCTTAGATAGTTGCTAGCTGGATGATGAAATCCTGATGTTAATGTAGTCTTTATGATTTCTGTCATTTGGGAGAGAACTTTGTAAATATGTTGTGTCATGTCTTGGCTTGATTGCTTGTTGTGTTCCAGCATCCATGCTATTTCTCACTGTGTACACATGTAAAAATCAGGACAATCATGGAGTTGTTTAGGACAGGATGGTCTCTCTTACTAAGATAACGGAATTCTAATCAAACTATTGTGCAACTTTAGTTTCTTCTGGTCTCTGAAATCTCAGCTATTTGTTTGTCTTTGGAAGGCACTTGGATCTGATAGTCTCCTACTTCCTCAACTCTTCCATGTAGCAGATGCACTTGGTGCATAGGATCACACAACTGAAAGGAGACTGTGGCACTGCAGGGACAGAACTATCTAATCCTGTGCCCTAAACCTCTGGAAGATTCACTCCTTAGCTATAGGTAGTGCTTCTTTCTCACCATGTGGCTGTAGATACATCACATTTCTTGTGCAGGCATGTCCTGAATGTATGGGTTTACCAATAAACAGGGTCTTACAGTTTGCAAGTGAAGTTGAGAGGTCTGCTATTCACTGTTTTAATTTCAAACACTAAAAACATTCCACAGCCTATCTCAGTTGACGGCAGTTTTACTTAATTTTCCATGTTTCATGATACGGCTGTATTTTCAATGGGTTTGTTTTCAGTATCCACAGAGGGACTTAAAAATCCAGCTAACCAACCATGCTAACAAATTTTCACTGACTATAAATTTTAATTTGCAAGCAAGAAACACTAGAGGGCATTGAAAGTTCTGTGCACATACATCTGGTAACTCCACAGTGTTCTACTTTAACAGCAGTCTTCTCAATGTGATTAACAAATAAAAGATTACTAACATGATGGAAAAAGCTGTGAAGGCCATGTGCAGACTGAAAAAAAAAACTTCTGGCACTTAAATGACAAGTACAATGATTGCTTTGGTCAGCGAGCACATGCAGCACACACAACACAAACCAACATAATTGAAGTTGCACACGTATTTCTCTGAAAACATAAGCAAAACAATATTAGGTACAGCCATTTCTGAAAATGGAATTGTGTAACTTGGGACTGGCAGCTGGTAGAGTTGTATATTCCAGCCTTTCTCTGGTCTGAGAAATAGAATTTCCCCCCCTACCCCCATGCATTGTACAAATTCTGTTCAAAAATACTGATAATTTCACTAGGGTCTGTTTTAAGTGAGTTCTAAACTGCATGTGTTCTCATAAAGAGAGAAGGAAAGTAAAGACAGGGTGCGTATACACAAAGGGGGGATTTTAGGAGTAATTTAGAAATCATTTGTCAGTGATAGGAGCAGAACTTCCAAGATGGTTCTTTGATTTTCCTGCAAAAAAATGCAGGCTCTTCAGAAACTTCTGTGTCCTATAATACATGTCACTGATCTTTCTTCCTAGAAATAATAGTGCAGGAAAAATTCTGAGGATGCAAAGAGTTCTTGAGACAGAACTGCACATATGGGGTATAACAGAAGAAGGTCTTCCTTTGAGGAAAAAGGTTGCTTACCCTCCCTTACCTCTTTATCTGTTTTAGATGTCTGTATGTGTCTGATATGTCTGTATATGGCAGTCTTCAAAGAGGGTATTATTTTGAAAAGTGCAAATGCTGCCACAGTGCCAGAGGGAGCAATGCAAAGTGGTGCAAGGAAAGGCAGCCTCCTCCGGCTTCTATGATTCCTATCAGTTTTGCAAACCTGCGCAGAGCTATGCACCATCACAAGCCGGGGTCCAAAATACTGGCATTTATTGCTGTTTTACTTGTATGTAGTTCTGTGTTTAATCAAAAATGATTAAGCCTGGATGGGTTTTCCTTAGCCGTTTTGCATATTGCTAAACTACCCAGCCCATGTAGCTATTTAACATCATCTGTCACAACTGAACTGTTCTTAGGGATTTTAGAGATTTCCATATCAAGAAAAAGACGTTACTCATTTTTATGACTCTGAGTTCTCTTTTGGAAAAATCAGAGGAAATGAAGCATACTTTATACAGAACTAGGATACATACACACACTGATGTCATTATCAGAGTTATCACTGCAGTGAAGCAGAGAAATAGAAAGCCAACTCCGATGAAACTGTTGCGTCCCATGACTTTAAACCAGGCCCAGCAAAGGCATATTCCCATTAGAGAATGAAGACACATAGTAGATAGGAATCCTGTGAAGTGTGGTTTGCAATAAGAAAACAAGCAGACAACACTGCTTCTCCAAAGGGGAATCATTGTCTATCGCTATTTTAAAGCTTTTGTGCAAAATCCAGTGTAGAATGTAGTATTTGACTTGCACATAAAGTATTGGTGACTAAAATCATGCTTTAACAAATAGTAAATGAATTATTTGAAGATCTGAATTGTGTACTATGGCTACAATACAGATGATACTTTCAAAAAAGTATGTTTTGTAGGGGAAAATAAATGGAAATTAAGTTTTTTCATCACTGGATTAGTGTTTCAAATTCACTTTTAAAAAAACTGACCAAATTAAAGATAAACAAAAAGTGAAATATAACCACTTCTGAGAACATTGGTGGCAAGGTTATACTATGTTGTGTATTTGTCTGGTAACACGAAGAATAAAAAACAACGTTTAGCAAGGGAGAACATCAAATGGACTTTCTCTACCTGTCATGAGCCCCAGGGCTTACAAAAATAACAGACATCTTATTGCATCCTTCACAAATTGCTAATAAAAGTTTGTAAGGCTTGAGGTCACACAGAAATGTTTTGAGAAATTACAGAAAATCTGCAGTGGAAGCTTACAAAATGAAGACCAGAACTCCCATAGTATTTCCCAGTGGAGCACCATCAGATTTGTGTTCGCCAGTTCGGGCTTTTGTGAATAGCTTTTTTTTTCATTATGACAAACTGCTAGAGTTGCCACTAGCTATAGTTTTCACCAGAACAATTACACCATGGGATTTGAAAATGTTTCTGCTCAGTCTCAGATGCTGTGGTTTCTGCTTTTTGCTAGCAGCTGTTACGATAGGGAATTTAGATGCAGGCAGATGAGTTAAAGCCCAACACTGATAAGATGAAAGTTACAAAATGAGAGGTCTTGAGGAACTGAAATACAGTATCTGCACCTTCTGCACAGTAAATACTTTGTGTTTGTCATTATATTTATCTTTAAAGCTTGTTTTCTTTAGCAATTAAATATTTTCTGTTCATAATCAATCATAGCTAAGAACTTGTGCAGCTTAATAATGCGTAATTGTTATCCATCTCAGGTAGTGGTGAATGATACAATCTTTTTTCTAGTTATGGCTAATCAGAAAATTATTTTCGCTTCTTTTGGTAGTGGACTTGCCACAGTGATCCATACCTTAATCTGCAACTTCCAGGTTCCAAACAACATACATTTTCATAGCTACTGTACCACTGGAAAGCAGGAGACAGTGTAACTGTCATTCAAGGTCTATTGTGGTAAGTTGAGAGGTACCATTACTCCCTCTGAGCCACACTGTTGTGGGTTTTCTAGCATGTTACCGGCACAAATCAAGTAAAACATGGAACAAGTATTTGTAGCCAGGTTGAAGAGTCAGCTGCATAACCAGAACCTAGCCAAAATGAATTAGAGTAAAGCGTTTTGTATCGACTCTTGCTGCTGTCTAACCTGATTGTAACAGCTTTGTCTTCACTAGGAAAAGATGTATAATGAGTTGAACATTAAAATCATAGTGTATTTAAGGCAGATGTAATTACATTTTTAGATGATTAAGATAAAGGAAATGATCCTTCTCAGGAGAATCTTAAGACAGGGCCTTTAATGCTGGAATCTGCAAATTATTTGTGTATCTTTAAGGTGCTCAAAATACCTGTATGACTGCCTGATAACATTCAGTAGTTTATTGAGGAAGAAAACCAGGATTCATCAGGAAGCCTTTAAGAAGAGAAACCACATCAGCATATTGCCAAACAGGAAAGCAATATGAAAACTCCACAGTGTGTTGAAGGAGACTGGCATGGTCTATACAGTGAAAAAGAAAAATCTTCTGTTAATTTGGAACATAAAAGAGTCTAACTGAAAACTCTCTGTAATAGCTGGTACCTGCTGCACAAACCACTTCAACTGATGTTTACCTAGAGCTCTCTTAAGCACAAGTGGTTTATATGAAGAAAAATTCAACTGCATTACAGCAGAGCACATATCTTCAATTTAAAACAGCATGCCAAAATAATACCAATGCATTCCAGAAACATCTATAAAGGCAGCTCTGTTTTTATTAATGCCCAGTTATGTCAAGATGCATAACAGGCCTTCATGATTATAACAAATCAATGACAAGGTATGCAATAAAAGTCATACTGTAGCTTGGGGTTATGTTTTCTGATTGGTAACTGATGAAGTCATGCTATGAATTTACTGGAGATTGCTGGAAAGGTAAGGTGTAATCATATTGTTTAGATTATGCACTAGTTTCCATCTTATAGTAAACTATAAAGTACACCTATTTTTTTCTGAAGTATTATTTGGAACACTTAGGATATTTCTGCTTGTATTACAATGTGGACATTGTTTTTAAAAATACTTCTAAAAAAAGGTAATTTAATAGCTCACTGATCATACTAGCTCTGGCACCCTTTATTGTATTGACAAGTGGTGCAGTGCATACCTTTGGATATTTGTTTGTTAAAATATCCTGTTTTCTTCTTTATCTCACTGAATATGAATGTTCAGAACAGAGAGGAATAGCTGGAGATCTATGAAAACAGCAGCTGGTCAGTGCAATTAAATAGACA
This sequence comes from Fulmarus glacialis, assembly GCF_000690835.1. NCBI lineage: Eukaryota > Metazoa > Chordata > Aves > Procellariiformes > Procellariidae > Fulmarus > Fulmarus glacialis. The sequence goes on along the minus strand of NW_009211334.1, from coordinate 96,849 downwards.
TTCTTAAACTTGGGAGAATTGGATTCTCAGTTTTGAGGTCTGCCATGAAGAAAGAATGTAATTTATATTTCTTCAGTTCCGTAATAAGTAAAACTGTGGAACGTGTGCAAGTTTTTAAAGAGTAGGTCAGAATCTGATGAGAAGATAGGGCTTACAGAAGAATGTCTCTGATTTCATCCTAAGCATTGAGGAATGGAGTGAGAGAGCAAGTTCAGGATGTTCTTTTGCCCGCGCCCCCCACCCTCCAAGAACATAAAAATACTAACAAGTTACTTTTTGAAATCCTTTTGAGTTGTGGTTGTGCCCTGATCACTTTCATCATTATGCAGGGCAACAGCGGCAGTTCTTTCAGCTCTGTGAAGAGAGAACACTAAGAATTGCCCTCTAGCTGGTTAAGGAATTCTGTAAAGGTTAAGGAACTGTATTTCTGGAGGGAATCCCAGTTTGATCTCCTCCACAAAAGAGGCCAACAGTAACAGCAGGGTGTTACTGATTAAAGGCTGGAAAATGCAGAAAATACCACTTTACAAAGGGCTAAAGAAAAAAATCATATTGTGCAGTTTGAAAATATATTAGAGCAAACATTTAAAAACAGTACTTATTTAATCAATTGTAATAAATTATTTTTAATTTTACAAATCATTATACCTAACAACAACTTATAGTATAGATAACCTGTAAATAATATTTCTGTATTTGAAAGCTTTTCTTTTTTTACCTGAAATAAAATAAAAAAGTCCAGCTCGTGCTTTATGCTCAATATTAAAGTTTTTTGTCAAGTACAGGATTTAATGGCGTAAATTCCACTTAATCTGCAGATACTATTGAAAAGAGTCCCAGCCAGTTGCTTCCCCAGAAATCATGGGAACTTTGCTTGAGTGCTGAGCCCAGGAGAGAGGCCAAGTAACAACTGACTTGCAAATTACTTTGTACATTGTTATCCAACAAGATTGCCTGGAATTATTTTACACTTCATATGTTAAAGTATATTTTTGCAATACTTCCCCTAAATGACAGTAACAAGTTCCTGATACCCTTTCTCTATACCATTAAGCAAGATTTGAAATAGCAACTTTCACTGCTGTTGCATGGACCAGTGCATTCTGAGCAAAAGAAATAATTATCTGCCTGGTAGCAGTACTAAGACAGTATCCTCTGAAAGAACATAAAACGTGTCTTTTTTATGTAATTATGTAAAATTATCCTAACCCTCCTAAAATATACTAACCCTCCTTCTCACTTCTAGATTATTTTACTTTAGTAAAACAACCTGAAGATACCTCTCTCTTGCCTACCAGTGAATTAAAAATGAGAAGTTTTTTTTAAACTAAATCCACTTATTCCAAAGCCTCTTCATGCCAGTACAGTTGGAATGAAAAATGATAAGCATCCTGGAAGAGCAATGTGCTTGTTAGTAGTGAAAATGCCTGTGTAATACTATTGCTACATGCTGTAGCTTAATCCCGTATTATTTAATATTTGTTTATACAGTTGTCAGAAAAAACACACTGAACTTTTTTGTACCTCTGTGGAAGCCAAAAGCAAGTATCTTATTATTTCAGTGGAAGTGTTGGGAGCACAAGCACAGACCTTAGTAATGGAATATGCCTAAACTATCGAAAGCGATTTGTGCTACATAGGACAGTAATAACAATAAATTTGCCAGAAGAAAGCAACTGAAATAGCGCTCCCTTTATTTAAACACCTCAGTTGTATTAAATGGTCCATCTCCACAATTTTCAGATCTATAAACAAGGTTATAAGAAAACAAAATGTTTGCTTGTGCTCATAAATACCAGGGAATACAGTTCAGAAGACCTGATTCCCACTCTCATGTTCTTGCCATTAGTTATGGCTACCATATCTGGATATGTTAACTTTTTTCATTGGAAATTCTGACCAGCTTTTGAAGATCTTTTCTGTTTCTCCACATTTTGTCTATGAGGCCATGGATGCATTTTATTATGTTCTACTATTGTTTTACACATATGCAGTAACTTTTGAAACGTCACTAACGTTTCAGATCTACTTCACAGGCTCAGACCACCTGCTTGTTTCACATGCACATTTTCTCTCAGGGAGATCCCAGGCTGAAATCTGAGAGCACTATTTTGCAGAAACTTCAATATCAGTTCAATACCTTTCTGTCTTGTGTTTCACTGAGAAGCTCTCTAAGATGAAAAAACATTTACAGTGCATTTCCTATTCTGAGTCTCTGTATTTCACTGTCTGTCCCTCTGGCAATCAAGCTGCACTTCCCAGTTTTCCTTCTCAGTTTTTGAACTGTTGAATTGTGCACACTGATGAACTCTGACAACATGCATGATTCTTCTCTCTCCCTCTCCCTACTATATAGTAAGTGCAATGCATTCTTCTGAATTGGGTCCAGATGCTAGGGTGAATTATAAGACACATGCTTAGCTTTGTACATTGTGAGTATTCCTGCTTACTCGGTATACAGCTCAGTGTGTGCCAGAATTCTTTCAAAAAATAGGACCCTAGCAATAGGGCATTTAGAAAATTTTTAGGACAGCAACCTTGAGTTTATGACATCTAGTGCAATTGTGGCTTGACTTCCAAATTGGACAAAATTTGCAATTTATGTTACTCTGATATATGGCTTTATTAAGGTCAATATGGTTCACAAATAATAACAATGTGGTTGATGGCATTTAGTGGCATATAACTAAAAAAAAAAAGGTAAAAAAATTCCCTTGAATATCTGAATAGCACTTAATCTGAAATTCACAGCTTATTCACTGCCTTACCTTTAAGGAATTAAGGTTTATTTAAACCCAACAATACAAAAGGGAGCATTAACTACGTTGAGTGATGAAGGTTTTCCTTATGATGAAGGTATTATCATTACGAGCAGCCCTGTGGAGATGCCTTTTAGTTTGATTTTAATTATGCTACCCAAAAAAGATATGTTGGGTAAACCCACAGGAGTGAACAAAGTTGGGTGCCTTTGACCTTCCTGATGAACCAAATATCCAAGCTCTGCAAAAGGAAAAAAAAAGCCATGTTAAAACAGACTGGTATGTACTTATAATTGTTCAGTATTCATCTTATTTTAATGATACCTTATTCCAGAAGAGGGACTTGTTAGAGACAGTAGAATAGAGAGATAAAGAGGCTGTGGGTTCTCCATTCCTAGAGATATTCAAAGCTTGATTGGATATGACTCTGAGCAGCTAGCCTTGCTTTGACCAAGGTGTTGTACCAGCTGACCTCCTGCAGTCCTTTGCAACCTGGTTTATTCTATGATTCTGTGATAACACATGTCATTTTGCAGATCCCCAAATATTTTTGTCAACTATTAAATGGGTATAGGCAGCCTGCAGAATAGAAACACAAGCTTACAAGCAGCTAGGAAGCTGCTTTGCAATTGTATTTTGGAAGATTCAGATTTTCCTTTGGATGTGCTATAGAGAGTTATAACCACAGATACTTTTTTGTGTATGGTGAAATGGTATTTTCAGAGCTCATAAATGGTGCAATGATAGAAGGTTCTTTACTATGATACAACAGGACAATGTTTCTCAGTAAAACTAGAAAAGAACATGGTGTACTTTCTACTGACTTTACAGCTGAGATATTTTTTCTGCACGATTATGTAAAATATAGTCTACCATCATTGTAAAGGGTAGCAGAGTTATCTTTTTTGTCTAATCTAATATAACCGATGCACGTGAACTTTTAAAATCCTAGACATGTAGGGTGAGCAGAGGCCTCAAGGACATCTGTTTCAAAGAGTTATCTGCTTGGAGATATTGCAGATCTATCTAAGTCACTTCATTGAAGCAGACTAGAGCGTACTTAGGCAATCAGATAGATCCTTGGAAATGCAGATGTTTGTCTAACTCAGCAGTTCTCAAACCTCTGTGCTTGCAAGTCTGCTTCCCTGTGTGACTTCTGCTTTGCCTTCCCTTCCGACTGCCCATTGGGCTTGTTCATACAGGATGAGAAAAGCTCTGACTCCAGCTGGGGTCATGGCTCCTAATTAGGGAGCAGCTGGTCTAACCAGGTCTTAGTAAACTAAACACAATGTCTCTTAGTAAACTGCTCCAGAATTTCCTGATGCTGACAGTTTTGGAAAGTTTTTCCTAATATCCAACTGGATTTTCATTTACTTTTAATTTTTTTTGGCAACTCCAACTTTCCTGTCCTTCTTCCCCTGTTAGCATGGAGAATAGCTGAATGCTGTACTCTTTACAAACACTCTTTACAGACTGAAAGACATGTCTTACCCTCACTTTTTTCTCCAATATAGTAAATTCCTTCAATTTTCCCTGATACATCATGTTTTCTGAACGTGTTTCCTTCTTGTTCTCCTCCAAATGCTTTCCCCCATGTTTATATCTTTCCTGCATAATAGTGCCTGAAACTGTGCACGCACTCCGTTGAGGTTTCATCACAGAGCAATTTTTTACATGATTTTGACATGACAGTTATATACTGAACAACCCTTTTTTGCAGTAGTATTGTGTTATTGACTTGGATCATTTGGGATTCACTTCACTTCCCTATCTGCTATCTACTAGTTATTCCCCACTTTTTTAATTATTTAATTTCATTTGTGACACCTGGCATTTCATTTTGTATTATAATCCAAATTTTACAAGATAGTTTTTGATTCTGAATCTGTCCTTCAAAGTGCTTGCAACCCCTTTTCTTTTCCTATTGACATGCATGCCTGTAACCTTGTGACATTTAATCGATTTTATGAAAATGTAACTAGAGAAAGCAATATGTATGTCAGCCTCCTCTTAATTTGTTCTCTTTCCCCATTAAGTAATGGACTTAGATACTGTCTTTTTCCTTGTTAAGACATAAAATACATACCTCCAATCAAGTAGTGCACTTAGGCCTTTTGGTTGTCCTAGAGACTTCTTGAGATATGAAAGAAATAAATGAATCTTCCTGAATGCATTTCTGAGGTCTGGCTCCATTTTGGCCTCCAAACAGTAAAACTCCATCCTGTGTCACAAAAGACAATAAAACGATCTCTTACGAGATAAAAATACAAACTTAGTGAAAGAAAGATAGCGTGTTCAAATTATTGTCATTATTTTATTAAAGCTTAAAATAGATGACATTTCTTTTTTTTTAGTTCAGGAAGAAATTGGGTATTTGTAAGATTTCTAGTGAACACTGTAAGAGAATGTGGGATCTCTGGAAGGCAAACTATGCGTTAATATGAGCATATTCCTTTGTGAGGACAGTAAGAAAATGTATCATTTCCATTAAACTCAGTGAGAAAACTGCTCAGGAACTAAAAGGATGAAGAAAACGTGATTCACCTCGTAGTCTAATCAGAGAGGAGTGCTCCATTAGCATGCAAAAATGTGTATTGGAGCTTCAAGTGTTTGATACTTACAATAATTTGGCTTGGAGGTCTTTGTACGAATCATCTTGCTCATGTTTGCTGAGTCACATATGGAAGACTTCATTTGGGCAAATGCAGTTAAAAACTTTGTAGGTATAATGGAAAAAAAGAAACATTTTTGAAGATTTCCTTCCTAATTTGCTATCCCTTTAGTTGCTGGCCAGCATTCTACCTTTTATAAAAAGGCAGTTTAAGAACTCCTAAGAAGATAAATGGAACAATACTTTTACCTTCCTGTCCTGATATGGTTAAGAATAATAAACTCATTACTATTCTGAACTATGTTTTATAATTGATGAGTCTATTGCTGTTAAATCTATGAAGCATATATAGAAAATATATAGCAAATTAATAGGTTATGAATTTTTAATTGTGTTAAGTATACAGACCATATTTGGGGTATCAGTGGGCTATCAGTTCCAATTAATTTGTGCATTTTATGTGTGTGATTGGGATCTAAGCTTCCATTGTAAATAATTTAATTTGTTTTCACATTTATTTTCAGGTTTTTTTATCAAAGAATAATATGTCTACTTTTTTTTAAACTGGAAAGTTACAAGGGTACTGTCAAGTGTTTATGAAATAATTAATTGCAGAAGTTCTCAGATGTGTATATAAAAATTTCTGTATTTTGTCCACCAAAGGAAATATAAAGCATTACATTTTATACTACTAAATGATTAAAATCTCTCTTTTTCCAGTGGGAAGAGTTATATCTGAATTCTTTGAACTAATGAGGTACTAGCTGAGTGAGGCAGAACAAATTGTACCAGTTGTACAGATGAAGAACTGATTGCATATTATGTAGCAAGTAAGTTTAAGGAATGGCATCTCACTGCTCCCAGATATCCTTTATGTTCAACTCACTCAATATCATATCACTGTAATAAAATATTCCTTTAGCTATTAGAATCAAAATGTTGTAATCAAGACATGTGAGATACTGTTAGCCAGCAAAATATAAAAAAGTTTAAAAAAACAGCAATGTGACAGAATGACAAACTCTTACATTATGCCATGTGTTTTAATACCTCCTTGCAGTGAGGATTTTATAGATATTTTAAGATGTTCAACCTTTCCCCTAATTTTTTCTAAGGAATTGTGAAAGTTCTCCCTTCTCCTGGTCGAGATATCTTTCTGATCAGAGATAGGCAGTAAAGTCTAATCTTCAAAAGGATTTTGGCACTTCCTGCTGCAGCTATTAAAAATTAAAACACTGAAATAAAACTGATGAAAGGCAGAGAGGGATGGATACAGTTCTGTTTTGAAGTGGGAGCGGGCTGCGCCATTTCCTCCTGACGTTGGTTTGTGTACTGGGATGTGGAGCAGCCAAAGAGAAGGAGCAAGACATATCTCTGAGTACACAGCAATGATTTCTACAACTGCCACGTACTCTGAAGGAGCTGAGGGAGCCCTGCTAGAACAGTGTGAATTCCCACAGCTGTGCCAGAGAAGGGATGGATATCACCTAAGCTCCGTACTTCTAGTAACTTCACACCTACTGAGACCCTGGAGAACATAGGATGGCCTGGGCACGGTGATTTAGCAGTGACTGCAGTTGCGTACCCTATGTTAGTTATGATGTTTCATTATTTTAGTCATTCTCAATACAAATATGGACAGAGGAATAGATTTCTTTTTTTTAAAATGCTAGAAGAAATCTCTGCATCTTTCAGTCTGTTCTGTATACTACTGTCCTTTTCACTTTTCTCTTTTACTGATGTGCCAAGCCAAATAATTTGTTTGTCCAAACCATCACTTCCAGCCTTAGAGTCAATATATCAGGGGATAGAAAATCCACCATTTCCCTGGATAATCAGTTCAAGTAGTTAATCACAGTTAAAAATCTGTGCCCTATTTCCAGTTTAAATTTGTCTTCATTCAGCTTCAGCCATTGTCCATACCATGTCTTTTTTGTTAAACAGAATTTATCTTTAGTATCTTTTATCTTTTCTGAAGATAGCAACTTCTCAGTCTTTTTTTTTAAATAAACAGATTGACCTACGTACAGTCTCTCACTCTAAGGCACGTTCTCCTCTCCTTGTATCTTCTCAATGTCTGTTGCATTACCTTCTCCAGCTTTGCAAATACAGTGAAACTACTGGCATCAAAACTGTATGCAGTATTGCAGGACTGATCTCACTAATGTTACACAAAATAATAACACCCATTTATTTCTATTCAATCCTCCCCATTCATAGACCTGAAAGTCATATTCACTCTGTTAGCCATAGCTTGACAGCAGAATGAATGCAAATATTACCTCCATTTTGACTCTAAATCTTTTTCAATCATTACTCTGCAGGATGTAGCCTCTTTTATTTATAAAATCTACATTCTTTACTCCTGGATATAACTCTGAATTTGGCAATGGTGACATACATTTTAATGATCCAAGCTTGCCAAATGATCCAGATCACTTCACATCACTTGCTTCCTTCCAGTCTGACACTCTTCATGGATTCCACACATTTTATCAACTGTAATTTTATCTTTACTTCCAGATGATTGATAAAAATGTTGAATACCAATAACCTTAGTACTAATGCCAGGAAAACCCTATCAGATACAGTCTTACTGAATGAAGATTTCTAATGGATATTTACTTTGAGATCTATAAATAAACTGTTTTTTAGGATAGTTAACATGTCCTTTGCTAATACTTTAAAGAATCATTTTTTCAGTTATAGTTGAAAAATCTAAACATATTGCCATTCAATTTATAACGCGGTCCAAAGCCAAAGGAAGGAAAGTTTCTTTTTTATACTATTATTTATAACTTGAAATTTTTATTAATTGAGTCTGATATAAACTTTTCGTTTATGTGTATAATTTCTTATTAGGAACAGCTTAACCCATCTTGATTAACTTGAACGAGAAGAAACTTTTAAAAATTTAAAATAGCGTTTCCTAAGGATTAGCCTTTATAGAGTGAACCTGGAAGCAGGACATCCTGGTTTTCAAAATAACTGGAAATCCTTTTTACTTTTGAGTATTTAAAGTTTTCATCAGAATGCAAAGAAAAGATTGATGATTTTCCCACAGTGGGTGATATGGTCACCATCAGCAGTAGGTTGCAAAAGTCCATTTAGATGATTTATTACAGGCCAAATTTTATTTTGTGATATTTCACATCTTGTACTGGCTGCACTTTGAGTTGTTTCAGCATGTCCACAGCCACTGAATTTGATTCTTTAAGGGACAAATACAGTTCTCAATTTTTACAAGTTCATATATTCATTTTCGTGGCGCTGTACTAAGCATAATGGGTACATTTAAAAACATATACAGCATTTGATTACATAAGCATTTATATCTCCCCAGTGTTCCTATCAGATGTGGAGAGTTGTCAGCATGCAATGGGATCCTGTAACTTTTCAACATTCTCTAATGAAAAAAAATGAATAAGAACACCAGAACATTTTATGGATTTTTATTATTTGGAGATGGCTGTAATTGCTTTGTATTGAAAAAATACATGCCATATTCCAACTATGCTCTCCAGAGATCTGGAACAAGAATTCCCCCTGCTAACTTTTTGTTATATTTCTCTGTTGCTTTTATTTTAAATTACCCATCCAGTCATTACTTTTGCAGATTTTTATATTAAATGCAACAGTTATAAATGCTTTAATTTTATATTTTATTAGTCAAGAAAGCCCTCCAGCTGGCCAGATTCCTCCTGTGTAAACATCTGACGCTTTTGTTTAGAAGATATATCAGCACCTACAAGGGAATGGCCAATGAAATCTCCATTATCTGTGTTTGACAAGGAATGCTTTGAAAGGCTGTGTATTTTTATTGAATAGAAAAAATCAAAGACAGAAGAACATCTTGAGCCTTTATACATAAAAAGAAGGGCATATTTATTGACTCATTCATACTAAATGTCAGATTGCTGTGTTGACAGTCGGCAGTCTCAAGTGTTCCGTCACCTACAGGGAGTATTAAATATAGAATAAACAGTTCAGTGTAAACTGAGGGGCCATTTTTCTATCGGAATAGTGGGTGCGTCTATTAAGTTAATTTATTAACAGTGAAACTCAAGTCACAAAATCTCAGATGAAATTCCAGGCCATAACTCATAATTTTATAGCTTTCTCTTCTGGATTATTCCTTCCTCCCCAAACCTTGAACATATTTCTTTCTACAAAAAAATAAGCTACCTTCCTTTTTTCTCTCTTTTGACCCTTCTTCCAGGCTTGGTATTGATTCTATTTCTTCCCTCACTTCCCTGGCAGAGTTTTTAACAGCTCGTCTCCCTCCATTCTATTCCCTTCTTGTACTGTACTACTGACACATGTTCATTCCTTGTTGTTGCTCTAACACTCAGTATTTGCTCTTCCAATTTCTCATCGTAATTTTCATTAGAGCTCCCCTTTCTTGCATGTTAAGATGACTCTTTAGAGTACCAGGCTATTAACACGTCCTATTAAATATTTTGGTCTGTGTTCTTCCCAATTATCCACTGCTAAATATTTTACAGTGTTTCTTTCCACTTTAAATGACCAGAGGGATAAAAATATCCTCAGCTTTGTTTGCTTGAGCATTTAATCTCCCAGTAAAACTCACAGTTGGAAAATACTTCTTCTATCCTATTCCCATTTCTCTTCTTTGATTTCAAAAGATAAAGGGGTCAGTGGGGGTTGCTACTATCCAGATTTATTAACAAAAGGGACAGTATTTCACTGAAGTTTTATGTGATTTAGAAGCATGCCTGTATCTATATAGCCGATGTAGAGGTATGCCTTATTGTAACATTTCCCTTGTCTGTCTTTGCCAGCCTCCACCACATGCTATTCTCACTTGTTATGTCTCCTCTTCAACTTCCAATCTGATTCAACAGGGCAAGGACCTGCTGTGTTTGGATAGTGTGTAGCAATTCAACTTCCTACATTTTAAAGCAGTTAGGTGCTTTTACATAAAACAAACAATAATCCCATTGCCCCAATTTATAGTGTCCTGTGTTAACCTAAAATATTCCTATCCTTCCTTGATGTCTATGCCTAATATGGGTGCATAGACATCTGTCCAAACTATAAATGCTATTTTAATACTTTAAAAAAAAAAATCTTTCCCAGTGATATTTCTTGTAGGGCAATAGCCTCAGTTCTCAATTTGTTAGATAATTTTTATGATAGAACTGTCATGAAAGCAGCTCCAAGAAGTATGGTTATTGTGTATGTAAAAGAAAAATCTTGTCATAATTGTATTATTAGAGAAATATAATGGCTATGTATTTATTTTCCAAAAGGTATGTGATCTCTTTTGGCTCCACTGGATATCAGACTTAATTCTTTACGCATGCGGAAAGGCTGATCATGCCTGAATTTAAAATATATAAATAAGCCTAATTTCCTGATAAACAAAGGAGAAAAAACATTAGCTCACAAATTTTTAGGCTCTCAGACTGTTTGGGTTGGATGATTTTCTGGACATTCCTAAACTGACCATGGAGAGCTATTGGATTTGTACATATATACAGTAACGAGACCTTAAATAACTTCAAGATACAAGTTGTTCCTAATTAAAACTGATCATACTTTCTGATTCTTGAATGTTTAAAATTGGACTGGGACAAGATAATCTTAAGAGGAAATGTGAACAAGAGATTTATATGGTGAATACTATGCCCATACAGGTGTTGGAAGGCGTGGAGGATAAGGGGTCAAGACTCTGTATTGTGCATTGCATAAAAACTAGTCACAATCTGGCCAGCTATAAACAGGCCAGAATTAAAATCTTCGGTGTGAAGAACCAGTGAATTAAAAACTTCAGTAATGTGACTTCTTCCTTTGGTAAATATTTTTGCTCCATCAGTTTCAGCCCACAAAATTTTCCAGGACCTTATGAGACTCTACTAGGACAAAAATGGACATAACTTATCAGAACAACAGCAATTAACAGTCTGTTTGATACCCTATACCAAAGGCTCCAGGAAAATCTATCCTGCAGTTGACCCTATGATGTCAGCAGCCACTCCATGTGTGCAGGGGTACTCAGCTCTAACACTTATTTGATCGCAAGCCAGGCCCTGCTGATTACTGAATGTCAAGGAAAACAAGAAAAACTGAGCAGATAATACAAAATTGTGCAGAGGAGGGATTGTTGCTGAGAGAGTTCAAAAAGAATATTTTGGATGTGAGTCAAGAAAAAGTTAAGATTGTTTGGAAAAGAGTGTAAGGCGAAAGGATATGCCAGTGGAAAGGTCAAAAAGGAAGTTTAAGGGAAAAACAACTTGTCTTAGATATTTGAGAACCTTGAATTAACATACTAAGGCTTGATATTGTTGCAAAGAACCAGCAGCTTTCTCAACCAAATCCTATCAGGCTGTCATGTTTACACATGGTATGACTAACAAATTCTGAAGTCCTTGCTCAGGTACAGCAAGTCTTGAATAAAGTGCTGGATCCTACAAGGTAGTTCTTACTGAGCTGCATGAGAAGAGTGAGATAGGTGTAACTAGATACCGAATATAGTATTTGAAACATCCTATACTCTAAGGTACTGATTATTTACATTTATGTATATAACTGCTTACATTAGTTATGCAGTTCCTTTAAAAAAAGCTACAGGGCAAGACAACCAGTTGATAAAGGACAAAATTTTGAAATAAAATTATGCTTTCATTAGTCCTTTTAAAGCTCTTCAAAGTGGTCGGGAACCCCTTTTGACACAAACTAACTTCCTGTTTTTCGTAAACATATGTTTGCATACTTTGTGACAATATGCAGAAAACAAATCTAGACTAGCAGTGATCTAAGCATGCTGAACTGGACCTCCTGAGAAGCAAATTTTAAAAGCTTGTTTAATGCTCCATACTATCACCACTAAATTGTGTTGGCACCCAGAAATAAAAGTACTGTGACTTGCTGGGCTTTAAATACCAAGCTACATTCCTGATGGGTAATGGCAACAATGGACGTTTTCGGTTAACTGACTGAAGACAAAGCATTCACTCAGAACAATTCTGGAAAGCGGTCATTCAAATAAGTGCTTTTCAGTTGTGCTCTTTGGAAAATATTTTCAGCACACATTTTAATTTTATTATGCAACGGTGCATAAAAATCTATCAAACATGTCTCAAGACAACAAAAGAAATTCCTTTGAAGAGACTCTGTCAATCTTGAAATCAACCCTACAAGTTTAGAGATTAATTGATCATATTAAACAAGGCTTTTTTTAAAAAAAAAAAAAAAAATTAAGTATACCTCTAAAATTGTACTCACTTTAAAATGTCAGCTGCTGTAACTCTTTATCCCCTTCAGAGTTGCAAGCCTTGGGGCTTGTTCTTTCACCAGTTAAGTAACAGTGTACTGTGCCCTTGTGGAGAAAATGAAATCAGAGGTTTTCATCTTTTCCTCATTCAAGTATTTCTTCAGCAACAAGTCCAGAATGACAATGCTGTTACTAACTGTTGCCAATAGGAAAGGTCTACAATTTAGCTTGGCCTGATTTGACATTGTGGAGATAATTTACTGTTCTCCAAAAGAAATCAATCGGTTCAGCTGACTCTTCTAGAGCTGCCTATTTCAGAGGAATGATATAGGCACCGACACATTAGTTTGCTTACTATGACCTGGTTACATTTCAGGAAGTTTCTCTCAGGGATTGAAGTGAAAGGGATGGGAATAGCAGTTTTTCTGTTGAAATTTATCATTAACAATAATCTCTTTTTTGTTGTACTTCTTAGAGCATCTCTCTTCACTTGTCACTGCTTATTCAAGACCCCATCACATAAGCTTCAACTCAAATGTTACTTGATACCCATAAGTATTGCAGATCAAGGAATTTTGTGGTATTTACTAGTAGTCCTGTGGCTAGGGAGCTTAAAAATGAAGCAAATGGAGTATACAAATAGAAATGGAAGACATTTCTGTCCCTGTCTGTATTTGAACCTGAATCCCAAGGTCATGCCTCATCTGCTACACTGGAGCATGACAGTTTTGTACGTCTGTAAAGGTACTGCTGTAGAAGCTGTGTGATTTTCTGTAAGATACTTAAATGTGCACTGAGTCAGAACGACCGAGAGAGAATGATTCTCTGGCTTGGTGGCTAGAACTCTTTAGTTTATGAGCAAACCAGTTCCTGTTCCAATGATTCTTTAAAACGTATTTGGTACAGTTAACTATTTCAATAGGAGGCAAAGGAGATCTAGAACATCTTAAAAAACAGCAGTTGGAGTATCCTCTTAGGAAGTGAAATCCCGCAGGGAAGTCTGGCAAGAGGGAAAGGGGGTAAAAATCCACTATTGTGGTCCCTTGTGTTTAAGGGATGACCACAACCTTCTTCATTTTGTTACCCTACCCCTAAAAAGCTTCCAGGTGGGATGTTCTGGCAAAAACAGGTAATAGACAAATTTAGGATGACCAAAACTTATTTTGATAAATAGTCTATTTCATAGGAAGAATCACTGAGCTGTGAATAATGATTAGTGAAGAGAGCGCCATGCATTACTAATTTTAATGTGACCTCCAAATTTCTCTACAGTGCTGCACCAAATACCCTATCAAATCTCAGCAGAAAAATTGTTAAATGTATTATATATATATTAATATATAGATTAATTCAGGATTTTTACTGTTTTTCAAAAATAAAGTAAAACTTAGAATGGTTAGTATGCAAGAGCTCAAATGCAGGGCAGAAAAAGAAAAATTACCTAATATTACATGTTCCCCTTTTCAAAGATACACACTTCTTCACTAGATAGATTCTTATACAAAAGATATAATCACTAAAACCACAGCTTTGCTCTGCCAAATACTCCTTCAAAATTCTCCTTGCAAATACAGTGGAATGGTACTACACCTCCCTTCATAGTCCAGAAACATCAGATTGATTCTATCTGGAGAAGATAGTGCTAAAATATGACTTAAAACATCCTCATTGCATCAGTTAAGGATGGTCTGATTAGATCTTCCAGATAGAAGGCAACAACAATAGAAATTCTCTGATAAACAGAGCTTTAAATTAATTTCATAAAATAAAGTGTCTCGATTGTTGTGAAAACATTGCAGTGAGCTGTGAACAGACTCCACTGCCTTGTTTTTAACATTCAGCTGAATTCTATGTGTATTTTAATACTTGTTTGTTCTAAAAACATAGCAATCTGCCTCAAGCAGATTAGTGAGAGACAAGCTGGCATATTCAATTCTATAAGGGATTCTGAACAAGCAGCTGAAAAGCAACTATTAAAAAATCAGCAATCCTGTTTCAGACTGAGACAAAATGACAGACTCCAAGGCATTCTCTTTAACAGGTTTTATAACTATTTGAATTGCAAAAACAGGGAAAAAAACCAGATTTCTTTTTTTGAATGGCATTGTTGGAGAAATTCCTTTTAAAAATTACAACAAAGCAGAAGTGAGTATCTTTTATACACAGGCCAATTTGCATCATCCTTGCAGCACACAGAACAGTCAGTAACAATGCCATTTGTGTTTGAAATGCATTAACAATGAGAATACCAATCTTCACTTTTCTTTTTTGAAGCAAAAGCATTATGAAGTTACAGAAATAATTATTAAAAAAGCACATTTAACAAGTTTTCATTAGAAGTTGCCTTCTTAGTATACATATTTGTATCATATATTAATAAGACATCTTAAAACTCACCCTCAACGGTGTGTCTGGAGTGCCTCTGAATGTGACAAAGGGCACCTGTTGTTTTTAAGCCCATTTGCTTCTCTTTCAGTGTAACAGCACAGCTGGCTCACCTCAGTCACTGCCTCCCCCTCTGCTGATTCCAGGGCTCAAAATCTCTTCTCTTTCCCATTTCCCAGCAGCACCTTACCCTAGTCCATTTGCTCTTACAACAATCATGCTAATTGTTTCTTTCAATAGAGTGGGTCAAATGCTCTCCTTTTGAATGCCAGTGACTTCACTGGGACTGCATGTGTGTAACTGAAAGGGGAAGATGGTCTTTTGTCATCAAGATAGTAAAAATTGTCTTGGAGAACAAATATTTCTGAGGATTTTTCTGTAATGCATACGTGTGTGACTGTCTCCTTTGTGGGTCTGCTACCATGCAGCATCTTAATTTTTTGGACTAGTCTCCTGTAAAAAGCTTTAATTGATCCTGTATCTAGTTCTGCTTCACAGAACACAGAGGATACTGGAGTGCTAGTATAGTTCAGCTTATGTGGTACCTATGTCTACCAGGCAGAGTCCACATTGTTCCCACAAACACATGCAATAACCAGCAACGCATCCAGAACGTTGTAGGAAGAATGAATGTGGGGCTATTGAGCCTTTCATTTAACACTAAAGAAATCGTGGTATATTTTAATGAGAACTTGCCATTTACCCCAGGGCTGTATCACCGTTGCCAAAGCAGTATTCACAGTTATTTATAATGGCAGAAATGAGAACACAGTGTCTTAAATCAAATTGGAAAAGACATTCAGAAGTAAACTTGTTTTGTAGGAGCAAATGACACACATCTTCATAGAATTGTCATCAGCAGCTAATTATTGTAACTGTATATGTTATGATTTAATCTTGTCTGGCAAGCACAAACACATGAGATCTCATTTCAGAGACAGTCAGAAGAGTGCAGTAAGTTATTTTATTATCTCCAGTGTAGATTTTGGATTTTTTTGCCGTGGTATTCACACATTTCTTTCCTGATCCTTCACATACACTAGTCTTCGTTTGCAGCATGATTTCTAGTGAAGATTTTAAGATGATACAGGAGATATTATTTTTTTGCCCAAATCATCATATTTAAGATACAAAAATGAAAGAAATGGATTGAGGTAATAAGAAGGAAATTCTGAGTGGTGCTTATTTGTGATTTTATCTTGCTACTGTCCTCCTACAGAAGAGAAAGTTGGACTCAAATACTGCACTGAAGATAGTCTGGGACGCAATATGAAGCATCACCCAACTGATGTGTTCCTATACTGCATAGTTACTTTCCCCCGTCTTTTCTTCACTTGCTATTATCAGGGAGGCATAGACATGAAGAGTACTTGAAGGTACAGCTGATTTTATATGGCCTAGCTCATCAATATTCAGAGCTCTGTAAACTGCCTTTAGTGAAAGCAGAAATGCCATGCTCATAGTGTATGGATTGGAGAAAAAGGGGAAGGCAGGAGCACCGTAAACCAGCAGACTGAAGCCAAGGTGGGTCCTAAGAAGGGCAGAAGGGAAAAAGTTACAGTGTGAGAAAACAGGCATCCGCAAGCTTCTTACATAAACATCCCAGTTATTACTTATTTGTTGACTGGTGCTCCCTCTTGATTTTATTCCATCGCTATTTTTGTATTTCATGGAGGGAGACTACTGTATATAAGAACTATATTTTTTATATAAAAATGGTACTTAACTTGCTAAGAATTATTTATATGCACAATGTGGTGACGGGGCAGACTTCAGCCATGTATCTTCGACCTTTTTCAGCTGCTTCAAAACTGGCGATCAGACATTGCATGATAGTTTTGTGAAGTCTTTTGTGTTGCTTATTAACTGAAATACAGATTGGACTTTTTAGGATGGATAGCAGGTTCTTGAAGAATGAATAGGTTGCCCATGTGTATTAACAGAGGTCGGAGTCAGAGGAAGTAATGCAATCCTTTGCCCTCGTGCTTTGCTTTTGTTGTCACTCTCTGCCCATATTCATTCTTTGTCTAATACTGTCTTGGCTACAAGATGAACTGTACTTTAAATCCCATTTTGGTGTACTTCTTCAATAATGGGACTTGTTACTTCCACATCTCCTTGTGTTGAACCAAGTGGTCCTACACTGGATATTTGGGTGACAGCATCCTGCTTCCCAGCTGTGATAATAAATAAGGGGCATAAGATCTGGCACTTGTTAACTCTTCTATTTTGGAAACTTCTGACCAACATCTGGATAAAATTATTCAAAAACATATTCCTCCAAATGAAATATTTTTATCTAAACAATGGTATGTGCCATGAATGTGGATAAACTAATATTAGTCAGATACACTGATTAACAGCAACAACACGAAAATGAAACTATCTCCCTCCATCAGTTTGTTTGTTAAATATGTGTGCATGGGGTAAACTCATAACAAGTCACTAAATTATGCCTAAAATTTGTACCTCATTCTTGTGCAGATATTCTAATCAGATTGAGACTCCTTTTTTGGTACGTTAATAAAACAGACAATAATAAAACAATGAGTATGAGTCAGATACCTCAAGTGTAGGTATGTAGTGTTATTTTAGGTGCTTTGAGGTATCCCATCTGGTTTCCAGCTGCTGCTATAGAAGGGCATCTCTTCCAGCTCTTCCATTTGTCGTGTGTCAGACCTAGCCAGGCAAAAGTCCTGGATGCCCTAGGGTATCCAAAATGCCACCAATTGCCACTGTTCAGGCACAGGGATCGTTCCAGTATCTCTTGCTGGCAGTGCTGGTTAGTAAGAGTCTGTAGAAAAGGGTTGTAAGTGAAGATTTTTTTGTTAGCTGAGCTTCCTACTGTGATTGGAAAGTTTAATCCCAAGTACAGTATGCATGGCTTTGGCGGCATGTCTGGGAAATAACCTAAAGCAGTTCTACATATTTTCATACAGGCTATAAAGCTGACTTGGCCCAATTGAAATAAACTGAAAACTTTTTAAGGATCAAATCTGAGAAACACTTTAAATTAAAGTTCCATTTATAAATAGTCTTTTAATATCTGTTACATGGTTGCCAGATGGACTCCTGTTCTTTTATAACTTACGATACAGTATGTTGTACTTTTGCACTTTCTTATTACGTTGAATTCTCAGCAAGTGATTCTGTTGCAAGAACTATAAAGAACATCCAAGCAAATATTGTTCAAATGTGCCTGTTTTATGCCTTTTTTTAGATTATTCAAAGTCTGAATTATTTCTGTAACATTGGAGTTTTGTTTGGGCAGAAAAGGTCTCCACCATTATGTCTTAAAATGGAAAGAGAGGCCTAGTTCCCATACACTATTTCTTCCAAGGAGTTTTACGAAAAGGTCATTGTGATAATTTTGATTGACCATTTTTAACATGTCCTGAATATTTCCATTTTCTTTATTGATAAGTTTAAAGATAAGGTGTATATGTCTGTACCTCTGGTTGATTTCTAACTTTCAGATCCATCTGGTATGATGGAAATAATGTGCATTACAGGTTCACAGGTTGGTCTTGAAGTTAGAGATTTTTAGTGATCAAATCTTGCTTAAATTGGTAAATGCACCTGCCATCTTGCCTGTTTATTAATGATTTCCTTCTGAAAATCCTGTAGATTTTTTCATTACTGCCAGTGTATGGAAATAGACTGATTTCCTGTTGTACTTTGACTTTCTAATGAAGTGATTGAGTTGCAGTTTACTTTGGTTTTCATTAGATTTTGTTTTTTCTCATAACAGAAAAATCTTATTTTTGGGGTAATATTAGACTTGATTTTGTCTTTGCCCTTTTATTGAGCTAGCACTTAAAGCTATGTCATCAACAAAGTCTAGATCTTCAAAATCTATTGTTGCTGTGGAATGGAATGCACATATTGTATGTCTGTATTTTCTAACATTGAAGTTAATGGCAATACCAAACTTGATAGCTTAGAGAATACATCATTATTTAATATCAGTCTGTATGATTAACTATTCTTTCAAGCCTATGTTTAACTATGCAAGCTCCACTGTAATGATGGCAATTATTTTTGTTAGAATATAATAACAATTCAAGATGTTCTATAGTGGTTTGTGATAGGAGCTCTCCATGTGCTGGGGAAATCTATGAAGTTGGTGCTGAGTGGTATTTGGTATTATACCAAATAAATGGTATTTGATGCTCTCTTTGATGATTATACTTAGGGTAAAAATCTGGCCAACACATGAAATGCAGCTTGTTCTTGCTTTACTTCAGCTCTAAAAAAAAAAAAAAAAGAAAAAAGTACTTAAAATGATTTTACTTATGTACATAGTTTTGCTTACCTCAGTCACTGTTACAGTGAGTCACACTCATGTAAGACACTTTTTTTGGTACCTCAATTTCAAGTGTTGTTACACTAAAGGTTTTTCTTGGTCCCATATCATTCCCCCACTGCCTTCACTTTCGCAAATTTTAACTGTTTGTAGGTTTTCCAATCCTCACTTTGTGATGTGACATGTTTAATGTTTAGTTCTGGGAATGTAATTTCTTTGTTGAAGTGTCCTGTGATGCTAGTTGAATTAGTCCTTGGAAAGTGACATTTTTTGTTTTTTCTGTGTTAAAGTTTTTTCTGTTTATCCTTGTCAACCTTTCCAGACAGCGTAAACTGGCTAGCTGGGACCTTGTTGAGCTGATAAAGTGATTTACTATTACTTCTTTCAGCAACCACTTCAACTTCTTTGGCAATATTATCCATATACTTCCTCTTGCCTTTTTACCTCCATTTTTTACTGCCCTGTCCTGTCTTTTATACAGATTTTTTCTCTGCTTTTCATCCAGGAAAAACCCATCTCCAAAAGTGTTTTTGAGGCGCTGATGATTGCTTTGGCATGTTTCCTTTCTTTAACATAGTTCCACATAGCGTCTCTTAGCAGGTCTGTATGTTTATTTGTCTGGGAGCCAGCTGCAATTATATCATGCCTATGATATTGCCATGCAAAAAAGACAATGGCATATTCATGATGCCTTATTGTGATCGACTCAGGTCATATAATATCTGAAATCTGCTCTTCAGTTTAATTTGAAATTGCTGCTCTAATGCTTTTTATTTCAACTTTGTGATAGTGCTTTTTGGTGAAATGGCTTTTCACTAGTTATGAAACCTAAAAGCAAGTGCAGTTTTGCCAGGCTTTCCTCACTCTGATTTTGAGACTGGCTAAGTTTGTCTGTAGCACTCAACTTCATTGTCCATGTCCCCACCCTTTATTCAAAAATAGGTTATAAATGCACAGAATTTTGCAATTAAAAAGAATTTATTAACTTTCTTGATCAAAGTTATCGCAATGAGAGAATAGCCACACTCTTTACCCTTTATTCAAAAATAGGTTATGGCAGATAATCTTTTATAGAATACTGGCAGTACTTTTGTGGTCATGGTTGTTGCTATTGTTTGTTTAATTGAAATTAAGATGACTGCAGTTTGAGAGTTTGATCTACAAGCCAAGGGACAAAAAAGCCATTTTATTAAGTTTTAGACAAATTGTTTGTCTAGTACAAAATATAAAAAGGCATGGAGAAAGAGGAGGCAATCTCATGCTTGCCCTTGCTGTAGCAAGTGTTCAGTGGGGTAAGGATGCCTGGGCTTGCAAGGAAAAGACCCGGGATTCTCTTCTGCATCGGAACCTGGCAAGTGGCTATAGCCCACCAGTTTAAGTTAATGTGTTCTCATTTGGAGTTTGTTTTAGAAATAGAGTGAGACTTAAGGATGTGGGGGGACTTTCACCTGGAACATTGTTTTTCCATGTTTTCTTAAAAGGCTGTGTAACTTGGCTAATAGCTACACTCTGGCTTGCAAAGAAGATTAAAAACCACTTTTGTACTGAGTTGTATAGATTCTGCTTGTCAGTCATTCTATAACATATACTCTAAGGAAAACATTACTAGACAGAATTATTATATGTATGACACTTTCTTTGTACAATACTAAAGATTAAAAATAAGCAACCTATATATCCTCATCATAAAAATAAGTATCCTACCCTGACAGATCTTCTGAAATATAAAAGGGAACATTATAAAGGGGTTCATTAAGTTGTAATATGCACTGTCAGATATGCTTTTATGCTAAGAAATGGCAGCTCATTTTTTTCATTATTCATATAGCTGTACCTTAGCTCTTCATGCTTTCTTTCTGAATATAAAATTGTTTTAGAAATACAATATCAATGGAAAATTAAAGTTTTGGCAACTGTCTTTGAGGACTCATAAAGAAGAGATGAGATTCACAGAAGGTAAACATGCCTGTCTTCACAATGAAATTATTAAAAAAAAATTATACAGGAGTCATTCCAAGTTGAAACTCTCTGAAAAATAAAAGAACAAATAATCAACTTATCTATCTGCAGTTACCTAACAGGTAATAAAATTACTAGAAAGAACAAACATGGGATTTTCAACACAAATCATATCAAAGCAACCTAATTTTTATCTCCGGCAGGATTCCTTGTGTAGATTAGAAGCAGCACATGTCACATGCACCTTAATAAAGCTTTTGACGCTGTCTCAGATGACATTCTGCTAAGCAAATGAGTACAAGTTGATGTAGATTAAAATACTACCATGTGAATGCAGAATTTGCTGGGGATAAGTATCAAAGGTTCCCAACAGAATGGAAAAATACACCAAGCGGAGTTCTTCAGGGGTCTCTCCTGTGTTCATTATTGTTCATAGGTTCATTAATAATTGAATGATGAAATAGAATATTTCATTAAAGTTCCTGCGGAGAAAGTAATCTTAGATTTAATGATTTCATATTAGAATTAGCTGATAATATCAGAATTTTAAAGTATCTTGACCAATTGCAGCAAAGTTTTGAAGTATTTAAAAATACAATTCACTCACGATGTGTAAAAACCACTGCATTAGGTAGGAATAATCAGAGGCCATGTTTTTATGAGATGAAATATTTAGCGGCAATCTCTACCTGAGACAGATAAACATGGAGTAAGTCTCAGAGAGAGCCTGTCCGAGACTTTTAAGAACAGGTTAGAAAAACATGTCTGTGGGTATCAGATCCTGCCTACTGGCAATGGGGTGGATCAAATAGCCTCCCAAGTTCCCAGTCTGCTATGGATTCTACTATCTGATGAACCTGGTATGCTTGGCAGGAGTCAAAGCCATAAGGGTCTGAATCTGATCTAATGTCATTTAGATGTCTTGAGCGGATGTCTGGTTTACATGAGTATAACTGAGCTACAAGTTAAGCCCTATGTGTGGGACTTTCAGAAAATCTCGGTGTCCATCTAATTTGCTCTGAACATAAGCAGTAAAATGCCCACTGGAGTTATTTTGTCTTGTGATAACCGCTTTTGAAAATCTTACTCTGTATTTATCAGATTAATTTCAATTTCATTTATGGATCCACATCACTGAATGTATCAATACCCCCATGGGTGCCACATCCATGACTGGATGTTGGTACCAGCAGGGAAGACCTGCATTATTCTTCAGGATGCTGGTTGCTACTTTTTTTGATCTGAAGGGTATTGACAGATGAATTAATTTCCCTCTGTCCTTTTCTTTCTTTAGTGGCATACCCAGCTAATTCTCTTTTGCTGCCTTCTATCTTTTGCTTTTCCTCATTGTTTCCTATTCCTTTTTTACTTTCTTGTGTCATTTTTCTTCCTTTAACTGAGCTGCTTCCACTTTCCTCTCACTTCAAAGCTGCATGCTCCCTGACATGGGCAACGAAGATCTGCTGATGGCAATACTCTTGAAATGTTGCTGGTCTTGATGTGAACAGAAAATAATTTTAGTAAATTTAATAAAAAAATAAGTTTAGTTTCTCAGGTTGTGTTAGCACCAGCACTCTTGTACAAATGTTCTCTTTCTGTATTAGCAGCTCAGACAAACACAGCAAAGCAGAGGAGGAAAGGTTGGGACAGGACTCCAGTGCATCCAGAATTTAAAGGTGGCTCTAGCTAGCTTCTACCAAGTAGAAAAAAACCCCTATCTGCTGAGTAAGACAGAAAAAAAATGTTTATATGTGAGTCTTCTTCTCTACATGTTCTCTACATCCTTGCATGAAGTGTCTTCAGGTTGCTGTTATTTCCAGTAGAGTGCCATGGATGATATACCGCAGAGACCTCTGCAGAGTATCCTGCATGTCCTTGGAAAAAGTCTGGTGGAGGATTTCATCACCTCTGAGGCTTGTAACAGTGAAGTCACTGTTTGCTCTTGCAGCAGGTTTCTCACTTATTTTGTGAGTGTTGCTTCCTCTCTCTGGCTGCCCCAGATTGTGCTCCAGAACCTTCTCTGTGCTGAGCAAGTTTATCTGCTCTGGGAGGGAAACTCCTGTCTCTCCTTGATCCAGAGGGCAGCAGCCAGTAAAATGGGAACAGGGAGCTTTTCTCCCTGCTGCTCAGCCTCAGCCTTTCAAAGTTACACAGCATACCCTAACTGTGAACAAAACAGATCCATCTACTCCAGTAATTTTCAAGGATCTATGTACCAATTTATAATCCCCACAGAACATTTTCCTTGAGGATTTAAGTGGATCTGGTGAATCATATCCACCGTTCATCTGTCCCATATTCCTTCAAACCTGTCATAGCTCTAAAGTCACACAGCCAGATTCCACAGTCGTAGCAATTATTTTCTCAACCTGTGAATTAAAAATTATATGAATTCTCTGCCATCTTTCCTAAATTGGTTGACTTTGAATGAGCCTGACTTCTGTAATGTATGTAGAGATACTTCAGAAAAATTGCTGGACTTTGTTCTTTAAGTGGGGAAGAGTCTTTCTATATTACCAATAATATTTCAGTCTTGCAGTCCACTCCTGAAGTTGGACATGTGATTCACATGGCTGTGTGTCTTGAAATAGCCATAATGGATGCATATGCATTCACGTGAAAAACTGCATATTTTTGACAACTGCAGCCTTTCTTATTAAGAATTTATAAGACAAACACCTTCTATATTTGGAATCTAACCTCCCCTTTTTCCTCCTTGAAGAGGTCAGACTTTAGAACATGTGTGCAGTGAAATTTCTAATATTTACAGGAGTACTTACAGATGTTTGCATTAAAATATAAGCTATAATAATTCAGTTCGTACTAACAACTAGATTATGTCAAAAGTCATATCCTGTGATAGGGAAGGGGGAGAATTGCACAGAAGTGCTTAAGAATCCTCAATTCCCTCCCTTACACAAGACAAGTAGTAACTGGATTGGCAGCAGCTGCAGATTAATACCACCTTTTCACAGGTTCCTTAGCACTCAGTACCATATTAAGCAGTGCACAAAACCTTCTCACATTCCCTTTCTGCTGTGTCCCACTTGCTTCAGTGGAGAATATGTAGATGTACGCTGATATTTTTGTGTACTGATAGCCCGTGAAAGTTCTTACTGACTTATGTCTTGCTGAAACATTCAGTTCAATGGGACTTAGCCTGTCAGTTCTGTCAATTCAAAAATAGAAGAGGAAGTTTGATAGGAAGCAGAAAAGCTGGAAAGAAAAAGGAATCAGGAATATTTTAAATATCAAGAGTCCAACTGAATTATTTGCTGTAACTGAAACAATTTTTGGAAATTTTGTTATTTTTAAACTGAAATAGGCTACAGAGTTTGTCATTTGAAAAAGTGAGAGAGTTTTAAAATGAAAGCTCTATTGAACTGTTGTGTGACTTAGAAATTGAGCTTATGTGTGGCATATAAAGTAATTTCTGTTAAAACATTATCAGATCTATTCACTTTATACACATAAGTCATCCTATTTGAAGCATATGGGAAAATTTACGAGTAAGACTAGCAAATTCTAGTCCATAGTAGCAGGAACAGTCATAATAATCTGAGTTCAAAAGCCCAACCAAACAGTTTGTTCGAAACCGATGTTTCTTTTACAATTTAAATGGAAAGGAACACAGGCAAGTACACATACGCCAGGACCCATTGGCCCCATGTCTGAGGAAGCCATGGGGTTGTGACTGTGCCACATGATGTGGAATTGCAGGCTATACCAGTTAGCACTAACAGGAGGCTAAAGCTCCCATGGCCCTCTTCCAATGAATTGGTGTTCAAATAAACCTGAGGACTGCATGTTATGTCCTCCTCTGAGAAAGCACTACATTTTTTCTTCTTGCAATAATATTTTTACCCTTTTCTGTGATAAATTTGAGAAAAAAAAAAAAAAAGATTCTGCCTCAAGCTTCAGAGGAACTTGAAAGTAAATGTGAATTTATGTCCCATGATACTTTTAAAGCAAAAGTTCTGCTTTCCATTTTAAGATAGTTGATTGCTAGTTATGTTGTAGAGTCTAGCTGTGAACTTTGGCTTTGCTTTGGCCTAGAATCATGGCATCTAGCTCGTTTCAGCACAGAATATGTAAAGCATTCAGCTATATAAATCTCTAGTCTCCAAGGAACCATCTTTCCATATCTGACATTAATGAGGTACACCTGCACAGCGTTTGACTATTACACAGATCTCTGTATCATTTCATTTATCAGAGCTATCTGAATCTAGCAATACACCATAACTAAGACAATAAAGAAGGAACAGTTTGCTCATTAGGAATGCAAAAGTTTCAGTGTTTTGGCTTTCATTTTTCGTAACATCTGTTGTACAGCACTAGGTTTGATCAATGTCTAAATATCTACATACACATTTATGAAATTAATAATGCAAATTAAGTTTCCTCTCCAGCATTGTCACTGGGGAGAGGGGAAGGCACATAATTTCACATGTAGTCTGAAAGCTGGTAAAAAGAGATGCTGTGTCAACTTTCTGCATTTTGTTTAAATTAAAAGCAATTTATTATCTTTGTTTATTTAACCAAGTAAAACACTAAGTTGTTTGACTGTGTCCATGTGAGAAAGAAATTCAGAAGGGTCAAAGACAAATTCTAAAAACACAGAATGAAAAAAACAGAATGAAGAAAGGAATGTAAGACTTACGGAGCCAGCTGGTATCTATAACTTCACCTGCTTTCTGTTAGGGTGAATCTCCATCCTAATGCCTGTCTTTAGACTTCTATTTGGGCAGAAATACTTTTGTATGGAGCAGAGTGATTCTGGTCTAGACCTTGCAGAACTGAAGACCAACTAAACATTTCCAAATTTGGGAGACTGAAAACTAGATCAAAAATCCTTAATAGTGAAGGCAAAACTGGGTTAGGGCTCCTCAACAGCACGGGCAAAACTGGGTAAGAGTTCCTCAATAGTGCAAGCAAAGTTCAATTTTGTGGAGATGTGGTTCTGGCAGGAGTGGTGAAAAGCTGTTGGATGAAAAGCAGTTGGATGTGATCAATGGAAGCTGGAGCAGATAAGGAGGGTGCAAATGAGAAGAGTGCCGAGGCAAACAGGGAAGTTGAGAAGGAGGGGGCGGGGAGAGAATGAGAGAGAGAACTGATGAAGAATTTGGACGGGCTAAGAAATCAGGGGTGTTTTAAGGGGTTGTGAAAGGCTGTGTAATTGGGTTTTTTTCGCTCTTGCCTTCCTGAAAGTATGCAGCCTTCCTTGCCCCTTGCATCCATGCTCCTTTTTTGGGGGTTCCACAATCTGTTTACTTCCCAAAACCCAGAATTCCATTTTCTCCACTATACTTCATTCCTCCTACTCTACGGAGTTTCCTGTGAGGATGAGGGAAGGCCAGAGAGCCACAGTTGCTTCTGCTACCCCTGGGATTGAGGAAGGGGGGCAGAAACTGATTTAGTGAAGTGCATTGATGAACTAGATACTTCATTTTTTTGTATCAATGATGAATTCAGTGTAGTAACATTCCATACACTTGCAGATTGTTGAAAGATGAGATCACAAATTAGAAACCCATTTGTCCTTTAATACAGAGCAATGTAAATGAAGGGTAGCCTGGCTTCTTTGGAATTGCTATAGAATTTATGTAGGTAGGAAGGATTTAGCTCTTACAGGCTAATGCTGATAACATTTGGGTTACTTTCACTACTTACTGTTTCACTTGCAAATTATATAATTACTGTTCTTTTTTTGTGCAAACTTCAGAGCTGCAGTGAATCGTAAAGCATTTTTATGCTGCTTTTAAACTTCAGTTCAGTTAATTATTTAAACTCCAAACATATATTATTATCTGACAGCTCCATTCCCCTTGTTTCCTTCTCCAAACTAATGATGTCACAGTCAATATGACTTATTCTTCACTGTTCTTTGCACTGATATCACTGGGACAGATTTTGCATAAGAATTTGACACTTCACTGGAGTTAATAAAACAGGTGTCCATCAAAGACCAAGATTTGTGTTTAAAGGGTAGTATCACTTGTGTGTCAACTTAGAGGTCTTTGTAGAGTAGTCTGCATATATTCTTGACACTGTATACTGAAGAGAGATCATGTTTTCCTGTTTTTATTTCTACAGCTTCATCTTAACAAAATGGCCCTGCCTGCTTATATCTTCATTTACTGAAATCAGTAGGACTTGAAGGGTGCTAATTTCTGTTATATATTCAGCTTCAGATGTTTATGTTTGAGCAGTTTGCATATATTTTGAAGAATTAGGATATGAAAAATATTGAGACTTCTGCGGCCTATACTCAGACTCCTTCAAGATAAACCTGTCGATGTAGATGCAGTATATATCCTAAATATAATACTAGGAAGGATTAAAGCATTTTTAGTTTTATTGTTGCTGAAATAAATTTTAATAGGTTTGTCCTCATTTTGTATATAACAGTTTAAAGTATCTGCTGACCCTATTATTAGCTGTGATTTTTCTGGTTATTTTTCATCAATATATCTATTCATTAAAAAAATTCACCAAAAAAAAGAAAAGGCAACAGAAAACCTAAAACTGACATTGCTTGAGAGGCAAGGATGACTACTTATTTTACATAATAGTCCTTTAATTATTTCTACAGGGAATTAGTAAATAAGTTACATTTCTGTAGAAAAATAGATAATGTGTTCAAATGGAAATGTAAATGTCAACGTACACTGCTGCTTTTTGCTTATCAATGTATTCTACTTAGAGAGAAAGAAGTAAAGAAATGCCAGGCTGTGTGAACCATCAGGGAATTGCTGTAGTGCTGGATTGCTTTTGAAGAATAATTTCGGCTGACACTGGAAAGCAGCATATTCTCTTATTATTTCTGTATACTTATCCTTGCATTCTCACCTTTTTTCAACATGATTTAAATGGTTGTTGTCACTTGCAAGAATTTCTTTTATGTGCCTTTGCTTGTGCTCCAGTCCTATTTTTTTCAAGGATAAACAGTCTCCATTCCCTTTTTGATATGTGCTTGAACTGGTGTGAAATTAAGGGTAGGAAGCCCATCTTTATCTCTTGAAGATTCCCATCTACCAGAGAAGTCCCTTCATCAATGTTTCTGACTCTTTTCTGCACTATGGACCACTTGCACAAAATGAATAGGAAACACAGAGAACCAACTCAACACAGTAATGGTATTCTCTTGACATTTTAAATATAATATTTTTGCCTCTTAAGCTAGCTATATGGAAGACAGTCATCTTCAGGAGGCAATGAAGTAGCTGAGGGCATAAGCAAATAGGCGTAGGGAAGTGTAACCAGGGAACTTAAGTATGTTTGCACTCACTTTACACCCAAGTGCTAAGTGCTGGCCTATAGCCATGCGTAATGCACTGAATGTAATTTATTTGTATGTTCCTTTCTCAGACTGCCTTTAATTTTATAGTCTCATTCTTCCTTCCTTGTCTGTATTGACAAACTGCTATGGCATCTGTGGGAGTGGACAGGAGCCCACAGAGGTACAATATATGGCTCCAGGCTCGCTGCCAAGGTGGATCACAATTACAGTTATTTCCAGTTGAAGGTTCGGGTTTCCCGCCTCCACAGGTAATAACCAGAAGAATGAGCTCCCTGCCATGCGGCACATCCAAGATACACACAGAGACTTGAATTGACAGCAGAGCCAGTAATACACATTCACTCTACTCCAGAGTAATGCGGTAGCTTCTGCATTTTAAGTCTCAGTCTGCAGGCTAAGTATAACTTTTTTTGATATATCAAGCGCTTTGAAACTAAGTAGTTTTGTTTAATCCTGTAGAATTTTCACATCACAGTATGTTATATTAGGCTAAAGAAAAAATTGATGTACTTCCAAAAGGTTCTTGTTCCATTTGTGTTAAACAAAATTGTTTGTCAACAGAGACAGTAAATTTTTTTTTGGTGAACTAGAAGCCAGTGAAATGTCTGCCATAAAACAAATATCCCAAAGAGCACATGAATCCAGCAATAAAACTGTTTCTAATCAGGCAGCAGAGTACGTGGCACAAGTCAAAACTCTACTGCAGCAACTATTTGCAACCTCTGCAACACTCAGGAGACTGCTGCTATGTTACAGCCTCTCTTTCCTCGTAATGTGATCCACAGAATGCAAATCAGAAAATTAAAAGCTAGACAAAATTACGTTACAGCACTTTTATAAAAATTCTGATTGCTTTGGTCAAGGGTCTGTGACAGGAATTTGTCCAACGCTTGTGACCTGCCAGGTCTTGATGAGAGATTATTTTCAGTAATCAGCTTGAAAGGCAGAGAAAGTGGTTTTGAATATTGAAGGATGCCGATGAACATAACTGATAAAATGAAGCTACAAACCAAGTGACAGAAGAACTATCTACTGTAGGAAATTATTAGATCTCTCTGTCAGCAAAATTCTTAGGATTGTTCAGCAAAATAATGCCTAACTGCTAGCTACCATTCATGGAGATAATTTCTAATTCAATTTGTCCCTTGGAACTAGAGGAGAGCTCCTTTAAGCTTCTCAATAGCCTGACAAACCAGGTAGTGTCCCTCTCTTATTCAGAACAAGTTCTGATGCCATAGATAGACAGTTTTCTAATGTCGCTGCATGAGATACAAATATCTTACAAATATTGTAATTCTATAGGAAAATTCAATAGGAAATGGGTAGCTGCGTGCTTAAGAATCCGCTCAGCTGTAATTTATCCAGTTCGGTCATTTTGCTTTAGGTAGCCTACTGAAAATTGGTATAGTATTCATTGCTATAGTATTCATATTTTTATCACAGATTAACAATGTCATTAATTGAATTAATATTAATTTGTAGTGCAGCTCTTTTCATCTGTTGAACTTAAGGAGAATTAAAGCGTATTCCCTGGGTCAGTCTGTGTAGCACTGAAGATAGCGTCTTGAATTTCAAACATAACAACCCTCATGGGAATAGTTGGATTTCTCTTTGATTTCAACTCTCCTGTTTTAAATAGTAATTTTCCGCAGTAATCTATGTGCAGCATTCTCTCAGCATGTTGAAAGTATTATTAATTAAATGTTTGTGAAGGATTCTGTTCAAGAACCAACAGAATATCAGCAGCATGACTTTAATCTCCTCCCAAGCTTTCGTATATCTGACCTTCACAAATTAGTTCCCCTTTTTTTCTCATATCATGCAACAGATTTTATTATGCATTCATTGTACTCCTGAAATTTAATAAATATTGTATCACCAGCATTGAAATAAGGCTTATGAGCAAGAGAAATTAATTTCAAAGATTTCTTTAAAACATTTAAAATGTTTCTCTTCAGGAATACATAATGTATAATAGAGGCAGATAAAATAGCAAATTAAGTACATTGGGATAATTAACAAAGTAAAAATAAATTACATTATGTTCAGAATCATATGTCAGTAAAAGGTTTTGCCAATTCATTTCCTCACTTAAATCTAGCTTTGTCGTCTCAGCTCATTTATTAAATTTTGTTTTTTCTGGCATCTGTTAGTTAAGAACATAGACCTCAACAATAGCAGATTCAGGAAAACCTCTTGCTCACATGCCACTGACTGCAAAAATGCTTATGCTATATTTGGATTTTTTTCAGTGTGGTTTTTTTCACTCACAAGACACTAAAAGAAACTGCCATAGATGCCTTTTCAGTGTGGTTTTTTTCACTCACAAGACTAAAAGAAACTGCCATAGATGCCATTTTCAACAATGATTGAATTTCCAGGGGAGGAAAAATGGACTGTTAAAATATCCCCATTCTTTAAGTTGCATATAAGATCATCAAAGGGTTTGACTTTTGCTTTATTACTTGGGAAGGAGATTTGTTAATGTATTTCTATTGTTCAATTTATATTGTAATCATTCCATTCATCTGCTTTTGACACAAATGACATGATAAGTTGTATCCTGCCTGTATCCCTATACTCCCTTTTACTATGAGTGTTTTTTGAATTCCCAAAGTGCTTTTAAATACAGATTATGTAAAGATGTTATCTCAGTGACCTTAGTACCAATCAAGTTCTTGTTTTCACTATTTACCCAATACTGTCACGACCATACTGTCACATGGCTTCCCATTAGTAATACTATGCAAAAAGTGTTTCAGTTTTTTGTTTTCCACAATGTAGATAAGTGCTCCAATTTGTATCATAAAAAATTATCATAACAAGATACTGCACCCTTCTGAAGGGTGTTGCCACTCTTTGAAATCTGTTCCAATTAAAAGAGACTTTTTACTCTTTTTTGTATATGAAAACTGCCAAAAAAAAAAAAAAACAACCAACCACCAAATACAGAATATTCTTTATTTTTAGGTGCTTTGTTATCCCTAAAAGCATAAGTAACATACTTTTAAATGTAAAATACAGTTGAAAGAGTCTTAAAAGACATACAGCAAATACATCTGATAACAAAAGGCATAAGAAATATCACCTGAATCTTAAATTGTCTCTCTCTTACAAACACATTTGTATATAGTGTGATTCCCCTGATTCTACCCACCAGTTTCAGTGAATCTGAAGTGACAGATGATGCAAGCTCCTTAAGTGATTACCGTTATTGAGAGTAAAGTACTTACATAATTGACACCCTCAAATGAAAATAAAATGAAAATTGGAAAGCAAACAGAACACTTGAAAGATGAAAAAACTTTGTGTGAATTAGAATTACTGTGTACTAGCACATGTGCTACAAGTAACATCCCATTACATACCTGCATGCTCTCCATGGTAATTAATCAACCGCAGTGACCCATGGCAACATTTCAGGGATGACTATATAAAGAATAATGTAATTCTCAACAGATAATTTTCATTTGTTTTACTATCAGACAAATCTACATACTGTAGTGCCTTGTAGTGCACTTTTAACAGCTGTTTTGACAAAAATGTTAGCTTTCTTTTTCCTCCTGTTAGGGTTGTCTGGTTGGCCCAACAGAGAGAAGCGGATGGGTGCAATACTGCCTGCTGCTGTACCAACAGAATGGCTTGTGGTGTTTCAGATGGGAAGAATCACTTGCCTCAACCTGCTGGCTTACTAATTAGGTAGGTATTGGGCTGTATGAACAGTTGGTCCTATGTTGGATTGTAGTTGGATTGTATACATAGTTTCCCAGTGAACATTTACTGATATTGCAGAAAAAAAACCCCAACAGAACAGGTGAAAGCAAGGTTGTCTCCATACTGTTGTGATGCTTTTCTTGAGCAGGAATATCAAAAGCTTCTTATTTCCATTTTCCTTTTTAAAGGTAGAAGCTGAATGATGAAACCAGTGTGGTAACTCAGCTAAAAGACAGACCAATGCCAGAGGTACCACCGTAATTTTTTTCCAGAGACTTTTGCTCTGTCCCTGAAATGGAGTACTTGCAATAGAATGATAAGTGGCGAAATTACTAATAATAACACAGAGCTCTTTGAAAAGAAGCTCGATGGATGGCTTGCTGGAGGGAAGGTTGCATACTCTAGTACGGACTTTTACCTAGCGTGGTGTCAATGCATATTTATACTCTCTCACATATATTTTCCAGTCTGTGGATCTACCTTATTACTGCAGCTGTGCTATCACTTGCAGAGGTTCCGTGATTGAAACTTGACTACAACAGAGAAAAATTCTTTACAGTAGGAAAGTGCTGACGGCCTGAACAGAGGGATTTATGAGAAGTTCACAGAACCAGGTTTTCAGGGTGAAAAAGCAAAATTTTTTTCTGTGGCTTGATCCTTCATTTCTCACTCATGAATATATTTGCTTTGAAGTAAATGGGGATAGTTTGTAAGAGTAATAAATACTTCAATGAATAAAGGTCCTGTGGCTTTACTACAGAAATTATAGGAATAGGAGATTGTAATATTGGATTAGAGATTTTATTTAGTCATTAGTGAGGCTGAAATTTACTGAAGAAGGTAGATTTGATTTATGAGTTGGGTTCCTGGAACACAGCCTGTATATGCCTTCTCTGTATATTTATCTTCCTAAATTCTCAGTCTGTCTCCATTGACATCAACTGAATATCAATAAGACTATGTTGATTTACTTAAACTGAGGATATAACACTTTTTTCCCTCTCCTTCGAGCTGCTAGGTAAGTTCCTATACTTGCTAAAACACTCCTTTCTCCTTGTACCCTCTTCTTTTGCTCCCTGCACCCTCTTCTTTTGCTCCCTGCCTAGCAGAGTGCCATTTACTGTGAACCAGAATGTCTACAGATCTACCAAGGAAGAAACTTCAATATTTTGCTCCTCTGTGCACCATAAGTGGTGCGATAGCATTTTGACCGATGCAATAGTGTAAGGAGTAATTATTCATATTTTTCCCTCAAATGTTGCCTAAAGGGTTGTTATTTTACTCAGTTTATAAACAGAAGTAAAGCCAAAACCTCAGCAAGTAAATGGTTTCTGCTCATTTGTATGTGAAATATCATTCAGGCTTAATGTATTCCTGTATGGAAGTCTTAATTTGATACTTCAGCAGAGAGAAAGCTTGTTATTAAGTAGACTGAAAATAATGGCATGATGAATTTGAGGTTTCTTGGGAAGATTATTTTCTGTAACTTTTAGGGAATGGTTATTTTAAGAAGTTAATGGAAGTTGTACTTATCCAGAAGTAGAATTCAGCCCTAAAATTTAATAATTTGTCCAAACTTTAGAAAATATAGTGCTGTAGTTGAGAAAAAACAAACACTTCTTCCAGTGTGATCCCTATGTCTAAACTTCTGAAACATGTCTGTCTTGTTTACCTTTTCTGTAATTAAACTTTATGCTACTTTAGCCATTTTTAGAAGTTGCTCTTACTGGCTATAGAAAATTTTGCACCAGAAAATCAGTTAAAAAAGGAAAGAGTCTTTTAGTACAGCTTAGATTAAAAACAGTCTATATTTTCAAGTAGTTATCATGATGATACTGAAACACTATATTTTGATTTGGCGCATTCCCCTATTTAATCTAATCTTCCTGTCTTGGCGTAATAGTTAGTCCTTTTTACTCTGTGTAGCTTTTCTTGCTTTCACATCAGGATGTGCAATATATTTTCTTTTACTGTTTAGTAAATATTTAGGTTTTAGATCACAAACAGATAATGAATTCAGAATTGATGGCTCCACCTGTTGGTGAAAATATAAACTTTAAAATGAACCTAAGAATCAACATAACAGTAACTGGAGGGTGGCAGAAAATAACTAACAATTTTTACTTTATTTTTTGTATTATTTTCAGATTACAAATTTATTTTAAATTTACAAATTAGACACGCTACAAGAGGGCCACAGTGTCTTAGTAAATATTCCTTCTTATGTTAGTGTGATAACATGTGTTCCATGGTAATTCCCCCCCTGTTGCTGCTTATTATTGGCAGCAAGTAAAAAAATCAAGTGTAGAATAAGTTCAAAATTACATTAAAGTCAGTGGCTTTCATCCATGACTAGTTTGAAATATTTTAAAGCTAAGTCTATAGAGACTATGCTAACAATATCATGACCAACAATCTTGTACTCACTAGGGCCATCATCCTTCTCTTGAGTTCAGTGGTAATAGGCTTGAGCTGAGAGAGTGAACTGATTTCAACATCAAAGAAATTTAACTTTGTCCTTCTCCAACAAGTTTCTATCTTATACATTAGGTCTCAATGCATAAAGCACCCTCACACCTCGTATTTGAGTTCTAACTTGTGTATTATTCAGACAAACTTTCTAGCTCTGGGCATCAACCTGTGAGGGGGATGTTAGGGACAGCAGTCTCGGGGAAGCCTGAACAATTCTACCTGCAGTATGACAAGTCAACTGGACACAAAGTGTGAGAGCAATGCCTGGTTCTTACGCTATTTCACTTCAGAATCAAATGCATCAGATTAAAGCACATATAGCTTAAGATAACCCGTTGGTCTTTGTACTGGAATGGAGCTGGGGAGCAACATTCGTGCATGCAGGCAGAAGACTTTGTGAGGTGCTATTCTGTGGATGAGTAAGTAAAGGAATTAGACTTTGCCTTATAAGAGAACTCAGACTAATTTGGACCCAACAACAGAAGGTCAGAAAACTTGTTGAGTTAAAGCTGTTGGCTCGAGTTAGATCAAAGGAGCAATGCCAATATGCCCGGAAAGCACTTGTAAAGAGATGCACCTCTTTGTGTGTAAACAGGTTGCTGAATTTCTGAAATATGAGTCAATGTCTTGTAATAACCAAAATGGAATTGATATGATTTTTATTATAAAGCTGTAAGCCTGCAAAATTCTTCCCGAACTGATTGAAACTGGGATTAAAACTTAAGACTGAAAGGAAAGCCACACTTGTACTTGTCCAGTTTATTATTCTTGCCTTTTAAAAGCAGAAGGGCATAGCAAAATATCATTGTGCAGTATCTGTGATGTGAAACTACTTGAAGAATGTGATTTCTATGGCTTTGGACAGCTAGTTTGACTGTAAAGATCTTGAAAAGACGAAATCTTTCTTCTACCTCGTTCTTTGTTTGAATTTCTCAGGCAGCTGAGAATTCTTCTTCTGAGGCTGAATTTCTCAGAGATGTAGATCAAGTCTGTTGTTCCTACACCACCTGGTTCTGGTCTCCTGACTCAGCAGCAAAAAGCGCAAAAGTCATAAAACTACCACTATCTTATGATCCTCGCCTAGCAGAATGGCTTTTGAAATTAGAGCCGACTTGAGGCTGTTTTACTTACATAGGAGGGGTAATTCCCCCTCTCCCCACAATGTACACATCTGTGCACTCTCGTTCTCCTTCAGTGCATTCAAAAGAGCTGGGATCCTCTAAAGGTCTTGTTCCATGTTTCTAGAAGTCTGGAAAACTAATGGGGTGAGTTTCCTGTGCTACACAGCCACAACAGGATGTTCAGTTCTATAAATTTAAACTGAATGTCTGTATTGCCCAGAAACACATCTAGTTTAAAAATTCAGTGAACCAATCAAAAATGCACTGGAAGATCCTAAAGATGAAGTAATTTTAAAGCAACTTTTGTAAATCGTGGTTGACCAGAACATTTTCCCAATAGTTCAGTAATTGTGAACCTCAAATGAGAAGGAACCTTGCTATTCTTGGAATGTAAAACAAGGGTTTGTATTTTCTACCTGAGCTCTTGCTTACAGTAGGTAAAGACTGATGAAGTTGTTTTGCAAAATAACTTCAACTTCGTGCAGAACTACTGCAACAAAATGAGCCTTTACTGGTACTGTGTTTTCTGACATTACCATGCGCTAATGAATTTCCATTTACCTAACACCCAAACTCAGGAGTCTGGCTGCAGTCTTCACATCTTGGGCCTCCCAGGAGTAATGCAGCATGGGGCTGCCTCCGGGCAGCAGTCAGACCTTTTCATTGCTTTTGCAATTCACTTACCCTGAACTCAGCTTAGATACATTACCAGGTTTATAGCACACTTTTACACATTTTTCCAGCTGGTTTTACTGAGGCAGAGGTAGGTCAAATAACTTGAGGCAAGGTCATATGGAAAAGTTTACTGATGATTCAGGAGGGTTTAGAAATACTCCATGTAATAAGATAGTCCATCAAATGTTGTTGTTTTTTTTTTTTTAGTAAATACTGATTTAAGCAAAAAAAATATTGGAGCGCTGATCTAGAATTTGTTGTCACTGACTTGTTCTGCTAATCCTTAACATTCACAGTTCTGAAGTGCACACTACTGATCTAGCTCTAAGTTGTTGAACATATCTTGATAATGCTGCAAAAAAGTTTATTACAATTTGTAGTCTTCAAATGGTCTACGTAATAGAGTGAGACAGGATGCGAGAGAGTCACAGGTGTGCTGTCCTTAATAGTATTTCATTGCAATGCTGAGGAAAACGTCAGTGACATTAGAGGACAAAGAAACCTAGAAATACGCTTACAAGAGGCAACTGAGTATGTGTGTTTTAGACCAGCCCACTTAGTATCTTTTTATAATCCAAAGAGATGAAAATACTTGCAGAGGCTGAGAGCTAAAAACTGACGAGCTAAAAACAAATGAAAGCAATCAAGCTCTTTTAACTAATGTTGTTTGCATTTGATTTAGATGTATGTTTTGGATCTATTGATAGGTTAAGCAGTACCTCCTAGACCAGACATGTTTCTAAACTCTTCTATGTCCTAGACAATATCTTAGTCGCTTTCATGTATTTGATCTAGCCTGAAATTTTAAGAATGCTCACCTTTGGGAACAAAGGAGGTATGTAGTCAGAAAACAAGCAGGTAACTGCAAAATTACATCCTTCTTTACTCAGGGAATTATCTTCTTTTATTGCCTGCTAAAGCAGATTTAAAAACCCATTTGTCCAAGTAGCTCTCCTAACTGAATTAATCTCATTGATGTCCCCTATTTTTTACTGATAAGAAAATTAACCTGGAGGCTGCTTCAGATTAATATAATTTTCATGTTATAATAATTAAAATCTTCCATTCAGTCTGCTCACAAACAGTAATGATTTAAGTGGAACTACTGAAAAATAAGATCTTCTGAGTAAGCTTTGACAATTACAGGGAATAAGAAATTACTCTTTTTCTGCTAATAGTTTTTTGCCATGACTTAAGACTTTTCCAAGAATGGACATATTTCCTTTTATTCTCCTACATTTCTCTGTATACGTGCCACACATTTTTCAGTGTGAAAGTTCTAGGTGGCCTCAAGGAATTTCATGTCACAGATAACGTTTTACACCTTTTTGTGTAAAAATAGCCCACCATGACAACCTCTTGCTATTTTCTCTAATGATTCATCAGATTTGAAGAGCATTTCCCCTCCTACCTAGCAAGTAACATTTTTACAGCAAAGCTGAACTGAAAGGAAAAGGATGATTCCTTTAACTCGTGTGTGTGTGTGTTTGTTTGTTTGTGGTTTGTTTTTTGGTTTGGGTTTTTTTTTGTTTTTAATCCAGCTATAGATGCCTTTTTCTTATGGTAAAGACAACAATGGGAACTTTTATTCCCTCATATGCCAAGTAAATGAAAGTTCTTTGCTATTTGAATACTTCCTATTGGAAAACCAAGTCTATGTAATCTATGTAATCTGTGATGTTTTCCCTCTCAGTCAGGTCATCTTAGTCAAGCTTTATCTCAGTCTCAGCCTCAGTCCTGTCAGAACTGGCAAAATTGAGATCCTTTCCAGATGAGAAAAGGGACTGAGTTGCTGGACTTGGGTAAAAGACGTGGGTTTCCTGCTGCCAAGGAGAAGAAGAGACTGGGGCAAAGTGACTGCCACTGCTGGAAGGGCCTCTTGGCAGTAGAGACTTCTGCACATACTTTCATCCACCCTCTGTCAAGCCACCAGTGATCAAGCTGGTTTTCCAAAGCAAACAGAGGGATCAGAGCTATTTTGATGTCCCTGTTAGTCAGCAACTCCCTGTATATCTATGACTAGAATCAGACTTGGTTAATTTAAAGGTATCAGATTGGAAACATTTAGCAGAATCTGTTGTGTACTGCCTCAACGTTCCTTTCCAAAGCTTGCCTAATTAGAAGCAGTAGGCTAAATTTCTCCTCTTTGTGGTACCATTAGAAAAGTCTTTCCCTGAGGCAACATAAGTAAGAGTCATGAATACAATATCTAATACTACATTGACCTAACAATCCAAAATGAATATTTGAAATTAGCAAGCACTGCCATATTGTAACTCTGTCTGCACCTCACCACATACAATTTCCAGATCATAGCATCTGTTCTAGTAAAGGAAAAAAAGCAGTAAAGACGTCGATGTTGCTAGTGTGAATAGATCCAACTTCAGCAGCAGAAAGCAGTTTGTACGAAGCAAGAAATAATTCTTATTTATCTATTTTACAGAACCACTTCTCAGAGAGAAACCATGCTTTTTTTTTTACATTTGGTTTAGTAATACATGTTTTTGCTTCAGTTGACATTGGCAAATGTGGCTGGGTGTATTGGCGGAGTTGTACTAATCCATCACCATTAAGATGATGATTTTCAGCTGAGGAACAGGAAATTTTGGATAATTATGATGCTGATAATCAACAACAACAACAACAAAGAATGTAAAAACCACCACAAGGCTTTCAGGACAGAAAATGGAATTGATGCCTCTCTGTCACATACTACAGTTTGGAATATCTGCTGAGCAGAGATTTTTACCTGATCCTTTCATTTTTTTTGCTGAAGCTGTGTTAATTGTTACAGCTGTGTTAATGCCAGAGGCAATCAAACTGACCCTTCGGTGGGTGTGGCCCGACATTGTTTTCTGTGGCTTAAAACAAAGCAGTGAAAGACATTCCCTTTTGCTAATTTTCCAGTGTGTTTCTGGGAAATCAGACCATGAAGTTTGCCTCAAGAAATTGGTTCGATGTGGCTAAGACCCTTGTTTACGTGTTCTCAATTAAGGAATCCTTAATAAGCTGTTCCATTTGCGCACAGATTGCCCAGAGAGGGTATTTTTACTCTCTTTGGGAAACTTTGGCAGTAGGTAATGTATTAAATCATTGGTTTATAGTTCAAGGGTAAAACTCTATTGGAACTGAAAGATCAGATATTCAGAAAATGTGTATGCTTAACTCCAATTCTGCTTTATTTTAAAATTAGTTTCTTAGTCTCATTGAGAAATGAGTGCCAGTGTTAGTTGTGTTACTTTTGGACACATTAGAAAAAATTAAATTGAATGTTTATTGGAGCTTTAGTATAAAATGTTTGAGATCCTTAGGAAAAAGATCTGAAGTATTCTTAGTGAGTATTTCTGCTGCACTGTGCTTGGAAGCGGACATTGAATTAGTTGCCTTTGATGTCGGTGTTATCTGTTTATCCTTGAATCAGTTCTGCAAGTTTAGATTTCCTTCTTATACCATCAGTGTGTCAGTGGTGACCTAGCAGCAGCGTGTCTGCAGCTCAGCTTATAGCCTTTATCAGAATATTTTACTATTCTGCCCATCAATTACAAAGCAGTTGCTGGTCCAGTCATGACTGGCAACCTACTAGAGCAAGGCATTAAAATATCCATCTGCTTTTGATTGCTTGCAGGATGTTCTTCATCTGAACTGAGGAATAGTCTCTCATTTTTAGTTTTGAATTGTCCATTTACTGCTGTAGGGGAAGCTGCCATCCTTGAGTGAAAACTGGAGTGAGCCCATGAGGAACCAAGAAACAGATGAGGGATGGACAAACTGAAGGAATAAATCCTTTCCTTCTCTTTGCAACGCAGGGTGAAAATCCCCTGGAAGTTAACTCAGCCCAGTCTGTATTAGCTTTTGTGCAGAGCTGCTTTCCCATTTAGCGATATTGCTGCAGGAGCTGCAGTGCATCTGAGATGACAGTGATATGAGCCCAAAATCGGTAATAGTGACTGAAGGTCTCTGTACAACACAGCCTGATATCTGGCCCCTAGCAGATAAGTACGTATGTTAAACTCTGGGAGCAGGAGCTCCTGGAAGGAATTAGTCCCATGTCTCGGCTACAGCAGAATGAATTTTGGAAATCTCTCTTCATTTTCCTTGCCCACATGGTTACTTTTGTTCAATATAGAGAGTTAATTCCCTCTCCTCCCTTCTGTGTCGTGCCAATGTGGTGTTTAGATTATCAAACCAAGTTAGCTGCTGAGAATTTTATCTAAACTGTGGTTTGCATGTCAGTTTTTTGTGATGTCCGGAATTGGTCGAGATAAAGTATGGACTTTATTTTCTGGACTTCATTTTACATGGGTGACTTTTGGCAGTCTGGATCTACAGACTTAATTGTCTAGCTGTTAAAAATATCTTTGTTAAGAGAACATTTAGGAATGTTAGCTTAATAGCTATAAGATTTCTGTGTAGAACAGTCAGGAATAAAAAAAAAAAACAACAAACAAAAAACCCAGCTTTTTTTTTGTTGTTGTTTTTGTTTTTTTGGTAAGAACAGGAATTTTCTATAATGAAGCACTACTGATGATGTAGGACCACCAGAGGGCACTCTGGCTCTTTGATTGCTCTTTATTCGACTTTCACTGGGAAGGACTGTAAAAATGATAATAAAACCTTAAGAGGAAAAATATGGATTTCTTTCTTGTGGAAGAAACTACAAATAGGTATCTCTTTTCTTGCTTATCAATAGTCTTATCACAATCTTGGTGATAAGATGCACAAAGATGATATTACTGTTTTTGGAATGCATTTGTGAAATGTTAAAATGGGAAGATGCACTGTGCATCTTTTCTGATAGTTAGTTTTTGGAGATGATTTGAAAGCAAAAGACTTTTCCAGTGTATCTGATATTTTTCTTGACATTATAAGTCTGATAATTCTACCAAGTAAAATACACATAAGAAACAGTTTTGGGTTTGTTTGTTTGTTTAATGACATCTGCCAGTAAGCTCTCATGATTACTTCACTCGA
Organism: Fulmarus glacialis; assembly: GCF_000690835.1. Lineage (NCBI taxonomy): Eukaryota > Metazoa > Chordata > Aves > Procellariiformes > Procellariidae > Fulmarus > Fulmarus glacialis. The sequence continues at coordinate 55,336 of NW_009211334.1, read as the reverse complement.
AAAGTAGCCTATCTGAGTTGACAGAGAATGGTGTTTAGGATTTGCCTCCATACGTATTTGGCCATCTTATCATTTTTATAGAAGTAGTGTTATTAACTGAGAGATCAGAAATGAATACATGAAATGTTCATCCTTGTGGTTTTGTTCCTGTAAGTTTCAATAGGGATGATTTTTGTCTGAGCTAGTGATGTACTGAACACTGACCACGATTAGTTTCTTCTAATAGGAATGTTACTGTGATGATGAACCTTTTGTAGCCTTTCTCAGTTTCTCTCAGCCAGATTCTTTTATCTGTTTTTAGACCTGGTATGGACCCTTCTGAGGAGATTCTGCTAACAGTGCTTTCCTTCTGTGAGTTAAACCTCACCAGATTCCCCAATAATAGAACTTCTGACTTTTTTCTTCCACTGTTTTGCAATTCCAGTACCACTCTGTCATTTAACTGAAGGCAGCTGATTGTTTGGAGTTGACTAAATGATAAAGAAATGCCCCATTTCATGTGCCTTTAACCACTGTGACTTAAGAAGTGATTGTAATAGGATCACCACAATCTCATAGCCAAAAGTCGCATAGCTGAAGTGTATGACACATTTTATTTGGCTGTTCCTCCCTTTAAGCAGAGCATTGCCTACACAACGAACAAAGACAGTCTCGGTAACAAATCCCCAGTTGTTGCATGCAGGCTTAGCTTCTCTTAGTGAGGCTCTGCCAGGCAGAAGACTCTCGGGCAGTTTCTGACTCAGCCCCAGATCCCATCTTTTGCAGATTATAGGCTCTCTTCCTGGCCAGTCACCAAGAAATCCTTCCCTACAAGCCTGATTCCTATTACTAGCACAGGGGGGCAGAGCCCAGAGCACTTATTTAACCCGTCCTTGGCCAGAGTATGGTTTGCATATTCCAACATCTTGGTTTATTTTCTTTCCAAACTTGTGATTAGGAGTATGCACATCTCTGTCTTCGTATGTATCAAATGCATACAGCCAAATTACAGGAAGTTTTCTTTAAATTGCTTTGAAAGCACAGAGGATTGCAATTTTTGACAGTGGCAGAAAGTTAGAATAGCACTTGTTGAAGAACTGGTTAAAATATATTGTCAGTGCCTTAAGTTCACAAAACACTGAGTAGGAACTGTGGGGTTGGGGGTAAGGAGTGTTTTCATGGCCTGTGGAGGGCTGGCAGTTTGAAGTTATTCCCTCTGCATAAATATGGCAACATTTGTAAGCTACTCCAGATCACTTACTGGAATGTAAAGTCAGCAAAATTCTGCACTTTAGGAAATGATTGTACAGTGGAACCCCTGCAGAGGAAGTATTTTGTGCCTCAATAAGACAATATATTCAGCAATTTAGTTGCTTTAGTGGTGCTCCTTAAGGCATGAATTGTGGTATATTTCCCTACTTTCTGTTCCTTCCTCATAGAAGAGCCTATGTCCTGAGCTGCTTCTCTTTATTGTAACGGCTGATCCATACACAGTGTGGGGAAAGTTGTTATTTCACAGGATGATTCAGTGTTTTTACCATTTGGGAAAAATCATGTCTCCTCAAATTCGGTCTCCTCCCCAGTATTCACTGGCAGCCAGGAGTCATGGACAAGACTTGGATTCAGAACTCAGCTGCAAATTAAAGATCAGAGCCAACCTAATAGCTGGTATCTAAACTGGCATCCAAAGCACTGAGCAAGACACTAGTATCCAAAACAGCTAAGCTCAGAGCTGTCTAGTACTAGTATGGGGAAAAGATAAAGACAGCGTGAACGCTAAATTTGGACCATCATATGGTTCAATCTGGGCTTCAAGGAGGTTTCTTCACCCACTTGGGACCTTCACTCAGGACTGCTGTCTTTGGGGATGATATTTGGGCCTTTTCTGGTTTGCGGCTGAAGCACTTGGCCAGGATGTATGGAGACTGGTTCAGTTTCTTTGTCTGCCTGTGAGGATTCAAACTTCTCACCCACATGCCTCTGTTCTTTTCCCTGTCCCGGTTCTGTTCCTGTCTTTTATCCAATGATGGTTTCGTGCAAAATACAGAAGACCATCTGGCAACAAATGCAGTCTCTTCTTGAACTCTGCTAATTGTGCCAGATGCCTTCCATGGATTCTCCAAACCACAGTAGTTTTAGTTCTCAAAATTCTGATGATACATAAAGATAGCAGAAAGTAATATAATGTGGTAAATTGCTTTTTGGAGTGATTTCATGGAATACAGAATACTTAAAGATATAAAATGTAATAAAAACATGTGTCAGACAAATGAGAACACAGGAAATCTGAGGTAATTTCCCATTGGGATACTGAAAATGTTATGGGCTATGCGGCTGCAGCGTTCCCCAGGAGGCTACAGTGGCATTTGTGGAACCACTTCTTGGTGCTCTCTTAATTCACGCTGCATTGTCTTTTTTGGTGTTGGACACCTTTGTTTTTTCTCCAACAGTAGGTGAAATAAACTTGTAAAGTGCTCTCGGAGGAGTAATGTCCTGTACAATACTTGAAAGGTTGGCTGTGAGAGAAGTTCCAATTGATATGTATTTGACTCACACTTGAGGACTCAGATATTCTGGTAACTAGGTCACTTTGGCATCAATCTTCTGAAACTGTGACAGTTTTTGTGGCTTCTCTGTTCAGTCTCACACTCAGCAACTTATATCCTGTATAAACATGCCAAACATCTGTGCCTATTACTTTTCTTTGTGTTATTTTGAAAATCTCCCAGTTCTTGACACTAGCGTGGCAGCAGGGAATCTGGTGAGAACAATTCGTATTCTAGCTATTGGATAAGGACTCTTGACAAAAAATAGCCCTGACCACTGCTAGTTCAGGTTCATAAATATTGAAAGTTAAGTATAGTATTCTTCAAAATATTAAGAAGTATAATCAACCTTGTGGTTATAGCTAAGCTACTGAAATAAGCGGCAAACACTGGCTGCTGCATTGAGGCTACTGAAGACTCTGTTGCTTTTCATGTCTTCGGTTACTGATATAGAAGACACAGAATAACCTGGGATGAAGGTCACAAAGCAGCTGAACTAAATCTGTGTATTTAGAGGATTATACAAGATCAAAATGTTTAAATGAGACTTTCAAAGGCATCTTTTCCATGCTTCCTGAAGCTCTGTCCTTTCTTTCATCACAGGAAGAAAGGAATGCAATCTTAGTTATCTGTAGTCAGAATACAATTATCCTGCGAGATGAATATGGCTCAGGACCTCTTGCAAAAAGGGTTGAAGCCATGTATTATTCTTAGGAAGAGGAGCAGTGTCAAGGACCATCAGTGAAATGTGTAGATACCTTTGTAAGACTTCCAAATTTCAGCAAAATTGTACACCCTGGATAATGGTAGATTCAGGCTTTGCCAAAATGCAGCTGGGCAAATCTGTTACTTCCCATATGGAAAGCAACTGTTCAAGTAAATTATATAATTATACATTATAACATCGCTTCTGTCCAAAACCTAGGGCTGTTGCAGACATAAGCCAAGATTTTTTTTCTTTTCTTGCTATAACTAGATTTTTTTTTTTTTTTTTTGTTATTCAATTAAAACCATAAGGGAGTAAACAATTCCATTCTTTTCTCTTTCCACCCTCACCATTCCCATATCTGATGATTTACCATTCACTATTCTGGAACATGAGTTGGCAGTTTTGGCCTTGCTGCTGTATGTTGGTTTCCTGGGCTTGAGACTAATGAAACAGTAAGCATTTTTCTGCTGCAGTAAGCCCTGATTTCCCCACCCCTCACTTCCAAATGTGGATTCTGAAGTTGATACCTTAACTTAAAGGAGTCAACACAAATAAAAGAAAGCAACTTGGAAAACAAACAGATCTTCCCCTCATTTTGAATAAAAAGCACTAACAGTATTCAGCACTTAGTGCTTGTCTTTTGAGCCCTTTACAAATACTTGCCTTATACAACAGAGGTACACATTAAAAACTGATACCTCCAAAAGCGGGGGAAAAAATGTCTGTATTTAGAAGAATAGTAGCCTAATTAACATGGAGCTATACTAGATGTGGTAACCTGAGAAGGTAGTTAGCCCTGCAGGACCTGTTCATTCTCTTGCCAAGATATCTGCACTGCTTTTTAGATGGTGATGGCTGAGAGACCAAAGGACATCTGGATTTTATGTCAACAGCTGACTTGTACTTTACCATAGTAGTTTTACATAAACTTTGATCTGGCATAATTTTGATCTGGGTTAAACCTAACTCAGCAAAAAGCTGTGCATGTTTAACCTGGATCATAGATAAATATGTGATTAATCCAGTTAATCGTGCTGCAGCCCAAAGACTTGTGCTGGCATGAGGGATGGAGCAGTGCATGAGGGACAAAGTGGCCTTCTCCTGTGGCAGGTCCAATTTATGATGGCTTAAAATGCTCTTGGAGGTGTGAATGAACTTATTTAATTTCAGGTTTAAGTTTCCTGAACCTCGGAGAGAGGTAGTAGACAATTTTACATGCTACCAAAAAACTGTCTTTGGCATAGAAACAGCCCCAGCTTAGCAGCATTTTAAAGGAGATGAAGAACTGTTGTGCCATATTGCTGTTGCATGGAAACTCTGCATTATGGAACTGCATGGAGGCAGAAAACTCACAGATCAATACGTACATCAGCATAAGATAATTTTATCTATATTCAACAGAACAAAAATAAATTGTTCAGCTTATATAGGTTTAAGCAATGCGTTTTCTAACACAGATAATCAAGTGTACTATTCTTTACAGTTGCATATCATTCTTGTATTAATCTTGAAATTGAAGGTATCATGAAGTTGGATACATAAAAGAATGTTTCTCTTTTGCCAGTGGGCTGTTTGATGAAGGGCACAATTTACAGCAGCCCTGTATAACTCTCCATTAGGGTTGAAACGCCCACAGCATTCTTGCCTAGGACCCACAAATAGTCAGTGCCTTGGAGGACCCAGTGTGTCAAAGAAACATGTAGCTTTCACACTGCGTGGAAGACGGAAGCACAGTACCTTTCCACTTTGTACTTAAATGCTCCTTTGCTACCACAGAATATAGGGAAATGATCCTGTGGAGTCACCCAATTTCACAAGTATCTTGCTACTCTGTAGACCTTCAGACTTTCTGTGTTTCTGTGTGATGTATTTCTGTAAGAAATAAAAGACCTTGGGTACAGAGTTGAGAGCCAACAAGCTGAGCAAAGTAGTTTGACATTGTAGTGGTACTGTGCTAATATAAGGTACCCATTTTGCTGCAGGAAACTTGGAAATTGATTGTTTATCACTGATAACAACATCACTGATTCAAGACATGGCATGTAATACATTTGGAACATGCTAACAAGCAAAAAAGGCATTTATTTACTAAAAAGGAGTAAAGTAAATATGACTGCTGTTTATATGTGAATGAGTGAGGTTGCGCTGCTGCAAGTGAGAAGTTGGTAAATGTTGGGCCATGGTGTAGCTGTGTGAGCTACTTGGGGAGCTATATCAAGGAAGTGTGAGGAGTTAGACATAGCGATTATTTTCAGCTGGAGGTAGACGTAGTTATTTTCTCCTGACAGAGACCTCATTGGACACATTTGCTCTGAACAGCTGTGGACAGCTGGAATTCCAAAGCCTCTGCTTAGAGATTTGGTGCCTGGGTTTGTCCTAGGGCTCATGTCAGGATGTTTACCAAAGTGCACAGCCTGTTCATGATGTAAAAAGTGGTGGTTCCCTCTGTGGAGCAGGGAGTGGTTCCCTCTGCTCCTCTTCTGTTTGGCTTTTCCTGAGCTTTGACCAGCCTGGTCTCAACTCCAAGGCCTGTGAGAGCTTCACAGTTCCTGGCTGAAGGTACTCAGGTCAAGTTCTAGCTCCAGATTAGGATGAGATAGGGAAATGCGTCACCTTCCCCTCACCTCCTCCCTAGCTTCCCAGGATAGGAGGGAGGTACAGTGAGCCCTGGGCTCCCCTCTGGGTGGCTGGGGGAGGCTCGGGGGACCAGGGACATGGGGAATGCTGCAGAACACCCTGCACTGCAACCTGAACGTAGACAGGCACGCCAGCTCTGTGCCTCTCTGGAACTGCCCCAGTGCTACCAAGTACACAGCTGTAGAAAACACCCATGAAGCACTATATGGTATTGTTTGCCCTTCCTGATCCTTTACGCAGTAAAATCCAAATGGGTAAGCCTGAGGAGGAATTAATGAAGGGCTTATGGCTGATTTATTTACCTTCAGAAATAGAGAAATAAATGTGTTTAGGATTTAGCTCAAATAACTTTTTGGTTTCAACAATATTATTGAGTTTTTGTGAGGCACAGTTTCCCTCAATTTAAACCACTGTTTTTCATGGGAAATTTAATTAAAAAACATGTATGTCTTACTAAATGGAAGCCTGTGTTACACAAACAGTGGAGGTTTTCTGAAGCCAGTACTTGTCTGGTTCTGGCATTAGTGAAGGAATTGCTTTTAAGAGAGTTCTCATCTTATAAGAGCAAAACAGAACCAGGACCTAAAAACTTAAAATTTGTTTTAGAACCCCATTATTATTTTCTAAGTTGAATCTAAATTTAACCAACAATGTTCTCTTCCTAGTTATATGGTTAAGCTGCCAGGGCTTTAAAACCATCTAGTTGGATGCATTTATGCTGTACATCGCTTTGTAGTAGCTGTTCTCCATAGGACCACTAATGGTCTCCATAGGAGAGCTGCAGAGGCCATCATATGCGTTCAGAGAAGGTGCTGCTGAGGGGATGGGGATGCTCAGCCGTGGGCAGGAGAGGGGGGACACCCTCAACTGGTGTTACTGAAGTTAGTGGAACTGCAGCGTCATCACTCTCTCTCTGTCCCAGCTAAGTCTGCCTGCGGTGCATCACTTTCAAACTCGAGGAGCCCCTCTTTTGAAGTGAAGTGGTTGAAGAAAACCCAGGTTTTCCGAGCAGCCACCATCAGCTACAACATAGGTACCAAAACCAAGATAGCTTGTGTCCAGGGAAATGTTCTAACTCAGATTAGTCTGCTTCATGTCCTCTTTAGCATGTATATTTCCCAAAAAAAGAACTTCTACAGTGTTAACAGTGTAGTTATACTTGTTTTATAATGGTTTGATGTTAGCTGATATAAGTGACCTTGCTTTATTTTATAATCCATTTTACTTCCTGGTTATTCATATGTATTTGGAATGAAGTAGACTTCTCAGCTGGAATTTGAATATCAACAGGAGAATGATGCCTCAGACTTTTAAGAATCTTTGAGAATTGTTTATCTTTAAGAATCTTTAAGGTTTTTTTCTCACTTTTTGTTTGTTGTGCTTCTACGAACTTATGCCTCACACTGCGTATTAATCACAGGTTGACTGTTTCCTGAGACTTGAAATTACTCATAGCATATACCTTACTTTCCTGTGTCCCTCTAAAATTACATATGTACATAAAACAGATTGGAGAAAGTTTACCTCATAAAAATACACAAAGTTGCTGCATAGTTCCCTGACAGCAGGGCCATATTCATTCTAATACCGGGGTTTTGAACTGTGATTTCTATGTTAATATATGCTTTCCAGAGGTGCCGGTGTCACATCCTGAAAGTACGCAGTATTTCAGTTAAATATTTCTGTTCAACCTGGCAAGAATATGGACTTAGGGCTTAGGTCTGCAAAACCAGTGATCTTCCTCTGCTTCAGAGAAAACTTAACCTAGTGGACATTTCCTGGGATGCTTCCCACCTTGGCTTTAATGCTCAGATATTATCTTATCAATATTATGGGGGCTTTGAACCTTTCTTACGGAAGAAGATTAAAATAACTTCTATATATTTGTATTTATATTTTTCCCTCAAACAACAAAGCTGTTTGTTAGTTTTAGAAGTAAAAACTTTGTTCTTTTAAAGAGAATTCCATGGTATTTGAAATAAAATATATAGAAGTAGTTGATTTCCCAGCTGCTTAACAGTTCTGAGGGTCAGTTATAAAAAATGACTTTTCCAGTAGCCAAGATCATGAACAGTTTCTTTTCAAGCCTTTGAATTATTCTCTGAGCATTAATCACTTTTAAAAAAATAAAACCTCTTTTTGATTGTTGGAACTACAATTTTTTTATTTTATTCACTTAAGCAAGTGGAAGGCTCCCATGGCTCCCACCAGTGCTGGTTCTTATTTTTCTTTAAGGCAAGTTTTGACACTTAAAAAGGGCCACTGTTTAATAAATTAAGATTTTTATTAAATGGCTTAACAAAATAATAAGTTTTCATAATTTTTAAACCTGCTGTTGAAAAAGAGAGGTGCTAACGGAAAAAGAGGCTGGCTTAGCACAGACCACCGACTAGTCATGCTAGTCTGGATGGGAACACTGACCAAACAGTCTCTCTGCCATCATGGCCTATTTAGTGGCTCTTGTTCCTGAAGGAACCTCCTGGAGTTCCCTCTCGTCCCTTGACTCCTGTGAGAGGTGCCCATTTCTGAAACTCTGTTTAGTGAAACCTAATTAAATGTTCTGATATTTCTAATTCCCAGACTTCTCTGTAACTGTCATCATAGTGAAGCTTAAGAACTCACTGAACTGGTGGGTTTAACATGTACACTCTTTTCCCATTCTTCTACAAACTGCTGGATCTTTCAACAAGTACTTTAAAAACGTCCTGATCATTATTTCCTTCTGCTTTTCTCCCTGGACTTTCCTGAAGACTTCTATTTAACAGAGGCCCCAACATTGCCCAGTACTGCATCTTCTTGGCAGTCTTGTCTGTACAAGCTCCTGATACACATTCCTTCAGATTTTGTCAAGTTTGAAATTAGATACGTTTATAGTTCTAAATTATTCTGTTGGTTAGCTGAATCTGCTATGATAAATCATTTTCCTGTTGAAAACCTCAGGGTATAGTGGGATATGACTGGAATTGTATTGTCTGGAAGTTAGTGCAGCTGAGCAGAAATGACAGGGTAGTATCTTATGGAAATAAAATAGTATATAGAATCTATGCAATAATGAAACAACAAAAAGGAAAGGGGGCTTGAGAGCAAGGAAATAGGGAGTCCTGAAGAAGGGACCTTACAGAAAAAGGATTGTGGGCACTCAAAAAGAGTGGGGTATTATAATTTACCATTTCCATGTTGATCTGTATCATAAACAGTTGTGTTAAAGCAACTGTTTCTCAGTTTCCCTAACATTATGCATCCTCAACTATTGCTTCATACAGTTTTTGTTACTAGCAGGACAGAAATTGTGTAACTATTGTACAACTTTAACATCATTAGAAATATATGGTGCTCAACATAAATTCATCCTAAGGGTCCTAGACTACAGTATGTGATGAGAGATGTGATCTGTCTGGGGAATCCAAACCGTGGAAAGAAAATAGGGACACTAAAACTCCTAGAAACATAAGCAGCTTTTCCAAATCATATTTTTGGTTTGATTTTTTTTCACCTTTCTTTGTTTTCTTTGAGGTTTAAGTTTTTGACATTCTACTCTGTGTGCGTATCTGTGTGCAGAAATTCAGAAAGTATCTTCACCTCTTTCTTTCTCCCCTTCCCTGTTGTCCTCTTGCAGCTGTAAAGCTGAAACTGGTTATTATGCAATTTATCCCTCCTTAAACACTTAAAAAAAAAGAATTTCAGAGTCCCAAAATCATTACATTGGCTAAGTAGCAATAATACTTTTGTATGTTAATTTAAATGCTTTCTGATTTCTGTAGTTCTAGGTCTTTTTTCTTACCAAGCTTATCAAGGTCTCAAAAGTTAGTTTAAAAATCCCAAAAGATTTTGATGTAAACCCTCAGTTCCAGAAGCAAAGGCTATGTGCAAAACACTAAATTTTGATCATAAGTTTCATAGGAACATTGGTAAAGTTGTCAGTAGCTAAAACCTGAATACTCTGATGCTTTCGTATCTCATCAAATCCCTGGATTAACTTCTTTTTGGAACTCAGTCCAGGCCACCTTTCTGCTGAGTGTCCCAGTTCTCAGTCTGTTGCTGGTTCCTAACTCTGCCTTTGACCACCGAATACTGCCTCTGCTTTTCACCAGATTTATTCTGTCATATCCTTCACTTGAAGAGTATTGGAGCTCCCAGCGAAGACATGTATAGGGAATTTGAGCTTTGGGGTTTTTTAACTACTGATTGGCTTGAAGTATGGGGAAGAAGTAGGAGAGAGAGCGAGCTTCAGGCACCATGCAAAACCAGAGTACCAAGACCTTTTAAACTTAAATCTAACTTATTTTTTGGATGTCAGTTTGTAGTTCTAAGATGAAAATCATTATAGTGATTTTACTGGCAGGTACTTAATTTTTTTTAGGGTTTTGTGTGTTTGTTTCCAGAAGGGAAATAAAATGTTAAATTAAAACTCTGAAATGCTTTACAAAACAGACAGGGACAGAACATCTATGTTCTCTCGTTTTTTCTTCCTCTCTCCCATTACATCATACATCCCATACATACAGTTTATTTTCTTGGTAGAAGTTACGCTGCTGTCTTACAACTTCACTGTTATGAGCACTGAGCTCTCTTCTGTATCCCTGGACTTTTCTATGGCAGTTTATCTTAATACTATGAAATCAGCTGTCAAACATTGTTTGGAAAGGCCGAGATAAATGGTCTTCCCGCCCCTTATTGATTAATCCATCACTACAACACAGAATAACCAATGTGCATATCATTTAATTATTTACTTCTAATATGTTTGATGAAATATATATTAAAAGCTAGAGACAATGCCAAGGAGGAGAATATTTGTGAAACAAAGCCAGGGAATGTAGAAGAAAAGCTTTGACTTGATTCTTACAGAATCCATATTTAAGGAAGAAGAGACTAGACTGAAAAAGAAAGTTTTGCCTGAAACTGGCAGGCTTCTCCCTTCCCAAGAGCGGTATTACATTTTTGAGGTGGTGCATGCAAATTTAATCTTTAAAAATGTTTTTGCTTCTTCAGCTAGTCAAGGTGTTCCTTTAAATGCATGTTGAAGATTTGTTTTCATTTTTTTTTAGGATAAAATGTTTAATGTTTTTATTCTTTGAACCAAAAAGAAATTTTTTTTTCCATAAAATGGAAAGATGCTATCAAGTGACCCACCTGAATGTGGGCTGTTGTTAAGAATCACTATAGATAGATAAAGAGGTCACATATAGTTACAGCAGAGACATATGTGTATTTATTTGGCCTTATATTAAGACACTAGCATTCCTCTTTTTAGATTTCATCCTAAAATACTCAGCTGGATAAAAATTGCTCTTGATATAGCACCAGACTTTATAAATTTGCTCTTACTGAACTTTTGGATAGCATTACTTAGTTTGATTAATAGCTAAAAACACCATGTTAGATTAGTAATTAAATTGCTATTATGTATCATAAATTCAAGCAATCAAAATACTTTACAGATTATAATTCATTCTCAAAATGACCTGGTAAAAGAGATAACAGTATTTTGTAGATCAAGAAAATGACTGATTTTACAGAGTAGGAAAAGTTCCTCTAAGTGATTTTTTAGAGCAAAAGATTCTGGAATGCATCAAAGACTGTGAATGTTGAACTCTAGGTACACAAGCTATCACAAACATTCTCTGGTGTGGTGTCAACATTACCTGAGTTTTGAAATTAAGAATTAATTTTGAATAAACCTATGCAGAGCATATATTTTGCCTGATGCCCACTTATTATATGAACATCTGACGTATGACTGTGGGATAACTGGTTAACGCTGTGTCCATTATCTAACATAATATATGATTCCTCTCCTGTTTTGCTCTCCAAATATTTTGCAAGAAGCCATAGAGAATCTGTACATAGATGGCTTAGTGACAAAAGATCCTGTATCAGAAGTGCAGGAAACATATCAGAAATATAAAAGATACATGACAGGCTTGGTGAAATTCTCATATATAGGTATGGTAGGAAAAGTCAACGGATTTGCCTGCAATCAATGATATGGCACTTTTGCATCTTTGTCAGCTAATCAAATGCATGACAGAACTGTTTCTTTAATCAGTTTAATGTTTATTTTATGCAGAGCAACCTGTGAGAGACCTTTGGAAGGACTCAAAATTTGTCTGTGAGCTTAGTTTGTGTTTCTGATGCAACCATATCAAAGGCGTCTAAAAACTTAGATCATGAGGATCTTGCTAGATTACATTAAAATATCCATGTGATGGAAAATAGATGTGTTGGTCGCTCTTTTCTGAAAATGGTTGCATATCAGAGAAAAGGTCAGATTGATATTCCAACTGATTTACAAACAAACGCAACCTTATCTTTCTGTAGGAATATGAACTGCCTTCTGGCCTCTTCAAGATGAGTGGAGCACTGACAGAGAAAAATCCTAATAAAGGGTATCTCCCTGAGTGCATGATGAGCCAGTCATATTGGCTTACAGCTAAGCAAAGGCAGCTGTGGGGGCTAGCTATTTCAGTGACTGGTTTGTTCACCAGTCCAAAGAGTTAGTTTCTAAATGCCAGTAATAGTCCATGATTATGGAGATAAGAGATATTGAAAACTGCCAGCAAGACACTTTTTTTTGATGTGCATAGTATTTAAGAGGTAAGAGCACAGCTGGAGCTGGAGTACATATGTGTCAGAGTATCGTTTTCCCCCTGGCAACTGAGAGCAGCTCATCCAACTTGTGCAGACATGGGAACACTGACCCCCCTGTTTTACAGACTAGGGCTGTTGAATATGGGGGTCACAGGGCTTCAAAATGCGAGACCACTATTCTCAAGGCATCTGATAAATTCTGTGGTATTGCAGTACACAATGAGTTAGTATGGTTTAGTGAATACATACTGTAAGAAATCTGGGCATTTCTCCATTTCAAATCTATTTGGCTTAGAGCCTCTAGATGGAACATAACCTCCCTCTTCCCCTTCCTTCAAAATCAACCCAGGTCAACGCTTTCTTTGTGGAGGATAATTGCACGATTTAATTACCTCCCTGAATTCAAGGCAGCTCTAGACACAAACCCTTGGGACTAAAACAAAAGGAAAAGCTATAAAACATGATAAAGAGAAAATATGAAACACATTATTTGTCTTAAAAACATTCTTAATATGTAAACAATGCAGAGGCTGTTGTGAATAGTGGCTGCAAGTCTGACAGTTATCCTCTGAGGCCACAGATTCCTCCCAGCCATCCTGCTAAAACATGAACAGGTTAGAAAGGAGTTCTTTTAGTTCTTAGCATATAATAGTCTATTGCTCTGAATTTCTGTAATCAGTGGGGTGTTTTGTCAAACATATAGCTTTTTCTGACAGATCCAGGACCAAGAAAGTTTAGATACGATTTTTTTTTTTTTCCCAATTCCTTTTATGGCTGGTGCAAAATTGACTGTTTTCCATCCATTTTGCCAAAGCCTATCATTTCTCCACATGTGGATTAACACTTAGGAGACCCCAATCATCTTTCGGTGCAACAGAGAACATGTGGCGAAAGCATGGATGCTCTGGTGCTCAGAGCAAGTGCCACAGCTGGTGGTTGGGCATTTTGTGTTGCTGTGCTGAAGTGGGGGAGCTGATGATTACTTTTAAGCACTCCACAACAAGGCTTCTTTTCAGTCTTACTGGAACTACTATATATTTAAAGGGCTCTTGAAATTTGTCACTTTCAGTATGTAACGTTTTCCTAAAACGGTTAGTGACACCTTAGACAGCCTTTCCTTTTGCTGTGAATTCCCAGGACTTTGCCCATTATGAGAAATGGTTGTGTTTGAAGTCCTCATTCATGATCTCTTCTGAGTAGCATATGTGCTGGGAGGGTAGGAAGTGGAATAAGCCTGCTGTATAGATTACAGTTTTGCAGCAGCCTGTTTCCAGGAACTGGTGATATTCTTAACTCTTCAGATGCATTTAAGATAGATTTTCTGCTCTGTCCTTCTTCACATGTTTCTGTCTTGCCGATTCCAGTTTTGGAAGAAAGCTCATTGCAGTAAATGGCTATACTAAAGCGAGTAAAAAATACTGAATTAAGGATTTGCAAGTTTAGGGCTCTGTATTACAAGAAAAACAACACTTGCTGGTGCTAGCAGGTTATGTAGTAGAAGCTGCCCAAAGAAGATCCCACTTCTATAAAGGGGAATGCTAAAACCTAAATCCTGAACTCTTGTTTTCATAGAATCATAGAATTATAGAATCATTTAGGTTGGAAAAGATCCTTAAGATCATCGATCCCAACCGTAAACTTAGACTGCCAAGTCCACCACTAAACCATGTCCCTAAGCACCACGTCTACGCGTCTTTTAGGTACCTCCAGAGATGGTGACTCAACCACTTCCCTGGGCAGCCTGTTCCAGTGCTTGACAACCTACTTGCTATGAAAAAGAATATAGACGTTGAAAAAGAGGAATCAAAGATGGAAACAGATTTAAACCCCTCATTTTCCAAGTCATTTAATCAATACTACTTTTTAGTGGATATCAGTCAAATATTTTGTCTGTGCTATCCATCTTTGCAAACATCTGCAAGACAGTTTGGGGGACTTACTCTCTGGGAGAGTAACCATTTTAGTGGTCTTAGGGACAACTAAGCAGTCAGTGGAATCAAACAGAACTCATCATGGCCTCATCAAAGTCTCTTTTCTCGCTCCCTTTTGAGTTCCTGTCCTTTTCTTTGCCACCTCCCCCCAACATCCGCAGAGGAACCTGAGGGAAGACAAATCTACAACCATTCCACTAAGCTTGTGTCATCTGGGCTTCCACCCCAATGAAGGAATTAATTATCCACTGGGGACATTCATCTCATTTCTACAGAGTGAAAGTGCTGGAACACAGCCCAGAATTTGGGCCAGTGTATCTATTTAGACATAAACATTTACATAGAGATGAAAAGGCAAAACTCATTCCTCCTGTCAGACCACTGAAACCTCTGGAAATACAAAGGGATTCAATTGATCTAAGAGTTGCACTGGGGAGAGGTGGGGTGGAAAAGCTACCAAAATTGAAGATGAAAGTAAAAATCCTCTCTGGGCTTCCTTTTTAGATGTTTCCTTTACTCTTTCAAGACTCCTTAAATCATCCCCTTTTGTGGATAGATCAATCAGAAATAACTGTGCTTACCATTTCTGTTCCAACCAAAGCAGCTGAAGGAGCTCTCTCTGGTGAATGGGTTATTTTGGTGACAGAAATATCATATTTTCCAGGTAAGAAATTTAAGAAGTTACTAAGAAATCATCAGCAACTGAACAGTCTCACTCAATGTGATGTATCATGAAACATGAGTAGCAAAACTGCTGTGAAGACCTGGCATTTAGGAATAGCCTCAAAAAGTGTCATGGTAAGCAACAGCATGAATTCCTGTCAGTAATGTGTCCTCCTTTTATCTAATTCCCAAGGACAGTGAGGGAGAAAAATTGGGAAAAATATTCTAGCCTTCATTTTTTGACTATATTGCTAAAGAAATGGTTTTACAAAAGAATCGCAGCATATATTCCCTGTGTTCATTTTATTTATGTGTTTTGTCTTCAGGAGACTAGAGTATCATATCTGCAGTCCAGTAAGCAATTGGGAAATAGGGAATTTTTTTGGCTCCGGTTGTATTATTCTGCTGCCGGTAAATAGCTGCCACCTCTATTTGTTCATAGTATCTGTAGGAATGGATGGATCTCATTTGTCAGTCAGTGGGGCAGGAAGTGTGAATGACTGCAGGAAAAACTAGTACAGGAGAGAAAAGCCTATGTTAGATTCTTCACACAACATCTCTCTCTTCTGTGTTTGGTTAGAAAAATATAACTGGTCTGCTTCTCTTTCTCGTCAAAAGCCTACGAACTGACTGGGGTTTAGTGTTGTAAAATCTGAAGATTGGAGAAGAGCCGCTAAAGGCAAAAATAGCAGACAAGGCCTGGAGTCTTACTGCTTTGAACACTAGATGAAAGCAAATGGCATTGTCATCCTTAGATTGGGAGGCTATATTATATGTTTTTTAATGACAGTGGACTATGAATGCTAGTTTGATACATTTTGAAATACTCAAGGGACTAGACCATAGACTGGCATGGATCAGAAAAAGCAGAGTTATATCTTTTGTGTTCATGGCTTATAGTCTGGAATTTTTGTTTTACGTGCAAATAATAGTATTTGGCTTCTTCTAAATGCAGAATATTTTGGATGATAGGTTTGAAGAATGCTGGAAATTTGGTAGTCTGTTTCATGCGTAGATAAAGGAAGAAACTTGGAAGAATTCTTAATAAAAATAGTCTTGAATACACTGGAATGTAATACCTTAGAATTAGCAGGTTAAACATATGTTCCTTGATTCATACCATGGTCTGACTGTAGTGTATATAACCTTTCAGAATCAGATGTAATACACTGGAACATAAATCGTGTTCTTGAGTATTATATATGTAACTCCAATTGACGTCAATGGAATACAGAATCTGAACCACTCTACCAGAGATGTAAAAAGAAAAAATGAATAATGAAATGAAAATAATGTCTCCTTGAGTTGGCTGTAGATTTCTCCGTAAACCATGTGTCTCTTGAAATGATTTGTATGAGGTATTATGGTGTTTTGTGGATTACAAAACCACAAAAGGAGGAGGCCAAAATAGTTAGAGGTGGGGCTTCTGAGTACATCTGCCCAACCTGACATGTGGATTTGTTTCTCAGTTGTAGAAAAATCCACAGAAATCTATACATTGTAGGAAATCACTCCAGAAATTCCTGTTGGGCAACTATTAGTTGAACCAGTCTAAATCAGGGATTCCCTCTGACTCTTAAGGACTTGTTAACAAGACAGTCTCCTCAATTCAGTTCTTCTCAAGTTTGATCTCCCAAACTGAGTATCAAGTTATACCTGTGAGCCAGATTCTGTCTGTGCTCTAGTGAAATTGCTGTCAAAACTCCATTGCTTTCTACTAGCACAACGAATGTCTATTGTCAACTACTGATATTTTTATACATATGCAGCTTAAATTTAAGCCTGAGAAAAATGGAATTGAATGCTTTACAGACTTGTATGCGGGTGTCAAGCATTGAAAAGTTTTGTAGATTTGGATAATTAACAGTCCAGTATAGGCAGTGATTAAAATATACTTTTGCATCTTTGCCATTTTGATTTTCATTCACATTCTGAATCATTCAGCTGGTTTCCTGCTCCAAAAATTAGAAGTTTGGGAATATATAGTTACACAATTTGTCTTAGGCAAACACTCTAGTCTTAAGGTTTTGTGCCTTATCTACCTAAATACACAAAATATTTTCAGAATCATTTACTGGATGTGCATGTGCCAAATGGAGAATAAACCTATAACTTTTCTCTATCATCTCATCACTTCTCATATACTTTCTTCATGTAATCCACTATGAAGCTAAAGCACTTGAAGTCAAGTCTTACATAGCTGGTGTCTACTCTCCACTTACCATCAGATCAGTGGCAATCCAATAAATGTGAATTACTTGAGGTCAACGGGAATTGCAAGCTCTTAGTACAAGTCAGTGCTGTGCAAGTTCATTTCACTCAATTTTCTTGTCAGAAATCCTTTAAATTAATAGAACAATAAAGAAAACAAAGAGCCAGCTTCTCAACTGCTGCAAATTGATTTAGCTGCATTCACTTCAGAGAAGAATTGTTTCTGCACAAAATATCTGATAAATGCAGGACAAAGCTGAATAGTGAGATTCTTTAGAAAACAGTGCTGAACTGTATATTACAAACCCATTGTGACAGCTTTGATACAGTTGTCTAGACAAAAACCAAAGCAAAACCCTTAGAGCAGTTGCAAGCCGTGCTTGCAAACTGAAGGACATCTCAGCTTCTGGGAGAAGAAGTGATCTTCTACCACAGTTGTTCCCTGAATAGAATAGAGATTTAGTTTGTAGATTCAAAAAGGTTTGAAGTATGAGGGGTATCTGCTGCTTTACGTTTCCAACTCTTGAGACAATTTCACACTTCCATGCCTGCAAGATTCTGGATATACATGTGAGCACTGTGTCTGGAAGTTCTGAGGCTCTTTATAGCCCTGAGAACGTAGTGAATAAAGAAAGGAAACAACATATATTTCTTGAATGAAGTGGCTAAACAGCACTTGTGAGTCATGATATGAAAGGAAATAATTTGAATTAGGTGAGATGTGCATGGGAGCATAACGGAAGGAAAGTCTCCTCATTTTCATCAGCTAATAATCAAAACAATTTGACACTACTTCCAAAGGAAGCCAAAAATATGGAAACAATTATTTAGCGAAGAATACAGCAAAATGATGTAGATGCTTGTATTTTGCATCTTAAGGTAAACTCTACTTTTGAGTTCCCAGATGGATATCCAATGCAAATATGTTGACCCAGAAAAAGAAAAAAAGAAAGCGAGACCTCTAAGTGATGTAAACAATCGTGTATGTGGAGATACATATTTTTTTCACATTTAGTCACATACTTAGTTACCATGTTAATTCTGATGCTTAACAATTGTGTTGTGCAATTGAAGAGCAGAAGAAATGTGCTTGTCACTTACATGAAGAAGCTTTTTTAAATGTAAAAATGATCATGACTTCTTTGATGTAATATTTGGCAGCCATTTTGACCTGAAAGTTTCTTAGTGATACAAGGTTTCGATGTTAATGGCAACATTGTGCAAATAACAGATTTTAAATATGAATTAGTTTTTTATTCAAAGCAGCGTCACCTGCCAAGTTTGAGGTTTAAAAAATCCCAGACATATTTTTTTATCTAAGTAAAAAGAAAAGCATCTTAAACTATGTTGTGATCTGGTAACTTATAAGATGTCTGAATCATATTTTGTGATACTTGGCAAAGACCTTTTCAGACTCAGACCAAACAAAGAAAGCTTCTGCCCTGAAAAAACTTTTGCCAGAATTATGAATTATTAGAATTGGATTTTTATAAATATGTATAGTCATATGAACTTTGTATTATTGCTATTTCTTTATTAATAATTGTTCATCATTTTTGCTTATTCATCATTCACTTGTTTGCAAAAACATTTGCTAAATGAATATGGACTTTGAACTGAGCAGGACAGATGGGTAATGTGTTACTGCTGATTTAATACAACACACTGCAGACAAAATACCATCAGTGCAAAGATACATTTCATATTCCTTCAGGGAACTGAACACAACCCTCAAAGTTAAAGTTCAGTTACTTTTATTACTAGTCCAAATAACATACTTGGTGGTTGCCGAGTCCACATTTTTTCCCTTCCTAGGTTCTGGGCCATAATAAGAAATACTTCTGTATATGTTAAATTTATCTACAACAAAAGGCAAACATCTAGGTACAGCAACAGTCTTGTATTAATACTGTAAATTGTGGAAATGAAGGAAATGTTGTAATGAAGAGCAAGGAATCTCTTCTTTTTGCAGAATATCAGATCTAATTTTCTTATAAAATCACCTGAATTGGCAAATGGGATGCTGAAGTCCTTTATCTACAGAACAGAAATGACATGGCAGTGAAAATATTAGTATGGAAATAGAAATGAGAAAGAGTATAAAAGGAGATCGTATGAACACATAAGGATGCAATCAGAAAGTCTAAGGCATGATATAATGTAGAAAGAAGGTACACGATGGGTAACAAGAAGGCATTCTGCAAACACATTAATATTAAGAGGAAGACCAAGGACAGAGCTGGTCCACTGCTGAAAGAGGAAGAAAAGCTAAAAATAGATGCTACCAAGAAGGTTAAAGAATTTAATGAATTTTTGCTTCAGTCTTCACTAAGAAGATAAGAAAGCTAGCACAATATCAGCAGCAAAGGGAGAAGTACTCAGGTTAGAGAAGGAAGAAAGAAAGAAAAAAAGGAAAAGATGACTGATAATCAAATTAGCCATTTTCAGATCATCTGGGAATGCCAGACTTCCTCCCTGAGTACTTAGATAACTAGATGAGAAGTTTCAGCATCACCAATGGTTGTCTCCGAGAGCTTGCAGAGGATGAGTGTGATCCAGAAGACTTCTGAAAGACCATCACAATTCATAAACCCCATGAGTTGCTGCTGACTTCTCTGCTTTATTCTCAGCTGGAGTGGGTATTCTGAGATCTCTCCAGGCTCTTTTTAAAAAAGGTTTCCCCCCTCTTTTGCAAATAAAGTGGTTTTTGGTTTTCAGCCAGCCCTTCTCACTGCCTCTGGAATAACCCAGTTGCACTTGCCCAGTTGAACTTGATGAGAGTCAACCACACCTCATTATCTCTGCTCAGAAAAATTCACCAAATTCCAGGCCATTGTTTGTCTTGGCAGAGGGTGTTTTTTATAGGAGCAGTACTGTGAGCAAGGCATGACAGCACCAATCCTGAGGACACCAAACCCCATGTACAGTCAGTCACATTTCACAAGGTGCCAAAGAAAGTAATTATAATTTACTTGTAATGATTGGTAGGTAGCGTGTAGATTTGTTTCTGAATAACTCTGCCATTTGGCTCTTTCCCCGCAATAGACAGTATATTTATCTGGGAAAACAATACGTAGGGTAAAAACCATAACAGCGATTTATTTTGCTTTGTTTGCACAAAACAGAAACCCATTCACTTCATGTATCCCTGTTGATACTTCAGGAATACCCTGTGCATCTATTAATTAATAGAGAGGAGTATTTTTTGCAGTTCATCACTGCTTCAGTGTATCCTGATAACTTAGAGTTACAGAGGATTTATAAGATATGTTTCTTACAAGTAATAGTAAAGTAAATTAAAGTAATATCCTTTACTTCTGATTCTTGGTTTTTATTTGAGCTTGTTGTTCACCTGCTTATGGTAAAATTTAGCTGTATTTTAATTTCTGCTCCTATTAAAAGTGACAATGACATTTTTTGATACAATGAATAATTAATGCATTTTACCAGTGCCAAAAATGGACATTATGATTAACAAGTATCTACAGCTACACTAAATAACATGAAGTGTGTACATCAACTGTAAAACTCATTATTACATATTTGCAAAGCTAATAATTCAGAAAAGGATGAAAGTCATATTTGCAATCAATAGCGATACCACACAGGGAAAAATTTATGCAGCAATTTATATTGTTGTGCTTTGGGGCACAAGGCAGTCACTGGCTGGTGGCTGGCTCTTCTAGGTATGACTTTGAATTAATTTCTGGTAAGAGGATTTAGTACAGCATTTGGGATAAAACTGAGTCCTGCTCTCTGTTTCTGCAGTATGTCCCTGCCAGAGAATGGCTTGGAAAAGAAGAGATCAGTACTGAGCTCTATATAGTAGTGTAAATGATGGAAGAAGCTTTGTCCTATAAAGACCAGAATTTAGAAAGAGTGAAATAGATGCCTTCATTTGTCATGATCCTTCAGTACTATGAATATTCTGCTTTTTACTTCCTGCGTCTGTTTAAAATGCTCTTTGGGCTCTGAAGCTTGATGGTATGTTTCAACATAGACTAACATCAACACAATTCTTAAATGAAAAATTTCACCGGTAATGAGCATATACATGTATCTTTATTGCACTGATATAAAAACAATCACAAAGTTAATTTGTTAACAGACAAGAACTGGATCAGATCTGTGTAACTTTCTGCTGTTTACCTTTCGAAAGTCTATTCCTTTTGCATGAAAAGCTGCGTCTGCCACAGCAACGTACCACTTCCAGTCCTTAGGACTCTGAAAGATTCCCATAATACTTATTGACAGTTTTCATGTCAGATATTGTATCAACCAGCCTAGTTAAAGCTTAAGTTTAATAATGTTGCCCTCTGATTTTTCTTTTTACTAACAATAGATTATTTGATGAGAAAGTCCAGTTTACCAATGGTCAAACCATACATAGCTTTCCTGTCTCTTTTGCCCTGTTTCCTCCTGACATTTTTAAGAATTAATTTCCTAACTATGCATATAGAATCACTTGTTTGCTGAAGTTTTTCTTCCCTGCTTATTCTTGATGATGGCAGTCCATTAAACTATCATTCTATTCCCTTCCATATGGAGACGGTTGGCTGTTTAGCAACTGATAAAGCTGAAGTGGAGAAGAGATGGTGGAATTAACCTAGCCTTAATATTTTAAGGAGAAAAAAGGAGATAGTAAGGAAGGTGCCAGTACAACAGTATTTCTTGCCTCTTTTTGTTGAATTTTGAACACATGCTCTTAAAAACACTGATAAATATAATTGATTTTAATAGTTTTTTACCTTGATCCTAAATAGTTCAAACTAAAAAGGTAGCAATTCCCGTTAGCTGCATGTCATTAGTAAAATGTCCACTTTCTGTGTCCAAAAAACCCTCAATTTACTTCAGAATAAATGAAATGAAGTGAAATAGAAATATTTAAAATTCCTATTTATCACATTTTGATGACATGTTTTGACAACGTTGTCACATTTTGCTTATATTTTCTTGAATAGGTTAGCTATTTTACTTTTTGATTATGTTTTTTTCCTATCATATCTGTTTAACAATTACTTTTAGGCTTTTAAATTTGTATGGGCTTTACTGAGATGGGGCTTTGTGAACTAGTGTGTTCAACAGTTTCCAGTTTTTCTGCCACTACTAGGATTTTAAGTAGGGGAGTGACCCATACTAGTGGTGGTAGTGTCATGTCATTTGTTTTGCTCAGTGGATTTCTTGTTATGCATGTTCAAAACATTTATTTAAGATGTATTTTTCTGTTCGCCTATGTTTATTCTTGAGCCCAGGATAAATTTGCCAAACTGCCTTTGTTTCTCATAAAAAATACTAGACTTATGTTTGATAATTTTGAGTTTATTCATGCTCCTCTTGAAGCTGAAATACCTGTTGATCTGTTCAGCTCTAGCCTCGTTCATGGCACAGCAGAAGTGTGAACTGGAGCTCACCCAAAAGTGACATAGACTTCCATTGGCCTCTTGCTGCTTCAGGTTTCTGAAGACAAAGCTAGTTCTGCCTTTTTAATCTCTCTGCTTCTTGGCAGATCTCAGCTGGTATAAGTTCTCTTAGCACTATTAAGTTAAGCTCTGACAATTTTTGCTAGTGGAGAACTTGTCTGTTTGTAACAGGCAGAGGTTTCCAACCATTCACCTCTGGTTGTATACTTGTTTGGGCCTTAACTTCACGTCATTTCTTAGGTCCTACTGTGATAAAATAATAATCTGTTCTCAAGCATTACACATACGCAAATTAAGTAATTCTTTCAGCATCCCACAAGGCAGATGATGGTAACACAAGTCTGGAAGTGCAGAAAATAAAGCTTGACTTGCTCAGACTCATGCAGTGAGTCAGTTATTCATTGTTATCCATGATACCCATTAGCTATTAGTTTTGTTGACCTTCATTGTCACAACAGGGAAATGTCTCTGCTATTCCTGAAAGGAAGGGTTAGCTGTTCTGATGTCTGCTTGTATAAAATCCTATAGTACTTTCCCATATTCCTTTGGTCATTTGGACAAAGCAGCTCTTGCTATTTATTTTGAGATTATTTTTAACTTTTAAAATGTTTTTCTCATATATTCAGTATTGCATAGGCACTGGAACAATTGTGGGATGGAAAACAGAAGTTTAAACATCAAGGGGAGGCAGCCTGGAAAGCAGAAGACTTACCTTTCTTTTTTACAGGGTTACTTTTATTCCAGAGAGGAAGTGGCAGTCCATTAAGCTATCTATTGCAACTTTAATCTCGCAATCCATTATATCTTGATAGGCACATCACCCCTTTCTTTTTAAGTAGATTTGTCCCAAAATATTCAACATCTCTTAAAGTCTGAATTTTGAAAAATAGATACAGCAGATAGATGGATAAATCTGCAGTTCTTTATAGCCCTATTGTTTGTGTGCTGCTTTTAGCGGAGTTGGCAATGAAGGGTCAGAATGAAAAGCTTTTAAAAAGAGGATGTAAACTTAAATTGGACTCTTAATTGGAATTAGAAGAGGAAATAAGCTTTGTGTTTGGCAACAGGGCAAACTAAGTTGGTTCTTGAAATATTGTCATGAACCACTAGTTTTCTCCTGGCGTTGACCATCATCAGGTCTGGTTGCGGGTAATTTGTTTTAAGTAACGGTATGTTACCAGTTTCTGCTGTGCTGGTAGTAGCGTGTTATGCTGCAACATCTAATGAACTTTCTGTACTTCTTTTTCTTCCTCTGACATGGTGTGCCACACAAAGACTCTACCTCCAGCTCTGAGGTGGTACTACCTGATTTAGCCTCTGCAAAGCAAGAGTAGTACATCTTTTGTTTCACATGTCTCGATTATAGAAGTGTGCAGAATAAAAGCTCTACTTCATATGTCCTGTTCTAATGTATTTTGACTGATATAGTAACCTATTCTGTCTGTAGTAAATAGCTCTGGGGCATGAAGTTTAAACACCTAGGATGTTTGCCCTGAATGAACAAGTGTTCCTGTTGGAGCATTCCAATACTTAAAAAATGGATTTTAGATGCTTGCTTTTTGATACCTACAGTATTATGCCTCTAAGCATTTTGAATACATTTCCTACAAGTCTTCAGAGCTGTAAGCCTAGTGCAGACCAGGATGCTTTTAGGTAGGTATTATTGGAGTCACATATTTGTGAGATACTATTTCTGATAATTCAGTGAGGTGAGTGTGTGTGTGAGGAGGGATAGGTGAAGAAAGTCAGTGAAGTTAAATAAGCACATGCTTAACCAGAGGGAACATATTTAATCACTAGTAAAGTTGCATCAGGTTTTATTGGCCACCATGTACCTAAACCACACTCCAGCAACTGAACCTGGGTTGTTTGATGGCTTCTCCCATTGTGATGGTTAAAGATCTTGCTTAAAATGATTCATTCTTTCTTGTCGCTTGATTTAAAGGTTGACTTTGGCTTCAAAATTAGTCCCATATGTTTTGAAATTTGAGTCTGAAAGCTGGTTGAAAGCCCATGTAAATTTGGTACCATGCTGCTCACCTTTGACATGGAGAGGCCACAGAGTACAGTAAACAGTGCTGAAATGTGGCTGCGTGTGACACGAGTCACTGTACTGTAATTCTAAGTTACGAGACTTGATGAAAAACAATGTGGCCTATACTGAGTGTGCCTAATCTAACTTTGTTCCCCAAAATGGGTCTTTAAACTTACAACTTCACTGTTCATAAATAACACACACATTCTTAATATAAGCAGAGGCAAATGCATGATACACAGCGTATGTTACATTACACGCAGCTTTTTTACCACTGCTGTTAATGTTGCTCAACAAGTATTTATAAGACAGTCTAATAATGGGAAACATTTTTCATTAGTCTAAATGCTTGCTTTTTAAACAATTGACATTCCAGTCCTTAATGTTGTAGCCTTTCCTTTTCTGGTGTTAGTATATGTTACCCACCCAAATGGAATTGTGTCTGTTTACTTTAGGCTAAGCTTATGCTACACCGTTAGATGTTTCTCTTGTCACATGAATACATTGATTTTCATCTGGTGTAATAGAGGTAGTAGTAGTAGTAGTAGTAGTAGCTTTTAATTAGCAGCACTTCTTATATTATTGGGTAACATTTTTTTTTCAATTTAGATTACTGTTCTATGCAAATTAAGAAGAAAATTAAATGAAGAAGAAAATGAAGAAGAAAATTAAGAACAACAACACTTGCCTGTCTTGTAAGGTTTGTGGCATCAGGCTTCATCCTCGAGAAAAGAGTAAAAGGATGTCGCAGCAGCCTGAGTTCTCTCATTTAACTGAGTAGTTCAATGCCAGTGACAAGATTCTGAAAGTAACATCTCAGAAGATCCCTGGAGATTACTGGAGGACAGGTGAACATGCCTTATATTGTAAAATTCCACTATAAAAGAGTCTATTTGCTTTTTAGAGACAAGCTCAAGACCTTGTTCTTCTTGATTCCTCTTCTTCCTAGGCAATGTATAATCTTTTTGGTTTGTATTCATTCAGGGGAAAAAGTAACCATTCAGAAAACGGTACAATACAGGGGGTTGAATGTTCATATGACAGAATTCGTAATTTCCTTCTCATCTGTACAAAACCTAAGCAGGGAAAAATTTGTCTTTTTCCTGTTTCTCGAAAGAATGGGGACAAATATTTTTGTGTTTAAGACATGGATACAGCAAAAGGGAAATGCCTCTGGTGGGACAGGGGGTAGAGAAACACCATTTCCTGGACCAGGACTATTAGTACTCACAGATACTTGTCACAATTGTGATAGACAACAAAGGTATGATAAATATGATACCAAAGAACAGTGCTGTAAAGGTAAACTTGCAGCCCATCTGTCATATAATCATGTTCCAAGTGCCAACAAATACTCTTTCCTTCAGTCAGTGAATCTCCAGTTTGGTGGGGTTTTTTTTTTTTTTCTTCATCATTTTATAGTTGAGTCCATGCCTTGTCAGAGAGAGGTAATTTGGGGCCACACTGTGATTTGAAGACCACATTTGAGAAGAAAGTCCAAATACACAATGAAGTAGACTGATTTTTTCCAAAGTGACAGAAAAGAAAGAAACTGGTTCCCTCTGTGTAGATTTTCAAGCATGAAATTTACCCTGACCTGAGGTCTTAAGTGGGATTTAAGTTCTGTCTGAGCCTTGAACTGATATGCTAGAGAGGAGAGGTTTTTTTTTCCCTTTTCCCACAAAAAACCCCCAAAGAAACAATGTATTATAATTATTTTAAATGCCCAGAGGATACCATGTCTTTGAAAAACAGAAAGGCCACAATGAAGATGCCTTCTGCTGACATCTTTTACAACTATTGTAAAGTATCTCTATTAGTAAAGGTAATAGTTTAGCCAAAGAAAACTTCAAAGAAGAATTGGAATAAAATATTAACTAGTTGGGAATGGGGCAACCGAGATACTTGCTAGGAAATGTGTCTCTGTAATTGCTTATGAAATCAGTGGCTGCACTATTTTCACAAGTAGAAGAAGAGTGGACTGCTTCACTGAACTATGCTCTGAACAAATCTAACCACAGAGGTCTCGGTGTGTATTAAAGACCAAAAAGAATAGTAAGGTGAACAAATGATTCACCTAGATATCATTATCTCAAATAGTTTTTCAAGTATCCAGAGTTTCTTTGAGGTGAAACCAGCAGAACAAAGCGAATGTCAAAAAATAATGAACAGAACTTAACTTCAAAGTGACATAGAAAAACAAAGACTATCATCGACCAAAGCAGGAATATTAATAACACGCTAGGAGGAAATCTATTCTTAGCCCTCATTTGAAAAAGGGACAGAAAAAGGTTCCAGTTCTAACCAGCATTGAAACTAAGATGAGAAATGTGAAATCTGTGGAAAGAAGCTATAAACCCAAGTGCTGGCTTTAAATTTAGTAATGGGCTGAAGAACTCAAAACAATGAAGTGCAGTGTGCTTTGTAGCTGCTTATTTTCACTAAGTTGTATAGGTAAAAGTCTCTGATTTCTCCACACTTAATTTTCAAAGACCCCAGAGCCCCATGTTTAATTTAGCAGACTTACAGCTTTTGAATAATATCTCATATAAAATATCTCCATGGGGCTTGGCAGGAGATGCAGAAAAATGTTCAAAACCAGACGTTATTCTTTAGAAATCAATAGTTATACTCACTAACTAATTACTTTGCTCAAGATAATCTGTTTCCTCAACATGGAGGAAATGAGAATCACAAGGATATTTTTTGTGATCTATATTTAATGTAATGAGTCAGTTGGCACCCTGAGGGTCTTCATAAATAGATGCTGATAAATAAATCAGGGGCTGATCCAAAGACTACTGAAAGTAATAGAAAGACTCTTGTTTTGCTTGACTGCATTTGGATCAGTTTCTAAACCTTTTTCAGAAATGAGCTTTTTATTGTTGCATAATAATTCACAAAAAATGTCTATCTGTTTTTATGTAACCAACATTTTAGTGAATGTCTGTGTCTTTGATACATGTATACATGAAACTATTTTTAATCTGTTGATTGGTATTTCAGAAGTTGTGGATCGGATGCTGAGCTGTTAAAAAATGGAAGTCTGCTGAGTCTGATATTTTTATTGGGTCAAGCTGGTAGTGATGTGGAAATATTTAGTGTGTGAGACAAAATTCTAGTGAGCATTGTCCTGACTTGTAATTTAGGTTCCAGTTATATTCAGCTTACATGGCGGTAGGAGAAAGCATTAACTGTTTCCCTTGAACCTCCTTTTTACCATAAACTTCTTGCATGTAGTTTCATGATGAAATCACAAGAGAATGGACTTAATTGTTAATCTGATATGCTGTATTTGAGCCCAATTTATTTTAAGCCACCTGGAAAAAGTTCTATGGATGATTGCATAACAATGTGAATAGTAAAGTTAAGCGATTCTAGTAAAAATACAGGACCAATACCATCCCAGGTGTAACTCCTTTAGGTTAACCAGAGTTGCTTGAACGATGAATTTCGTTCCTGTTTTTTAATAAATTCAAGGGAAGATTCATATTCTTAAAATACACTTACCCAATATACACATTAATTAAATATATTTACTTTTTTTTCCCCCGTCCTTACTCAATGGGCTAAATTGGACACTATTTTAATTCTTCAGGCTGCTTAATGTAATTACACCTGAGATGTTTTTTGGTCTTTGTTTTATTTTTAGTTTTTTTGATGTTGAGGTGAAAAATTTAAAGAATAATGGAAGTGTGGAAAAAATAGATGCTTTTGATAAAAGTTAATAGCTTTTATTTTTAAATACAAAGAAACCTGATATGGCAAGCCTTCTGGTTATCAATTTGTTCCAATGTCCATCTGTCCATCCATGAAAGATTATTTGCACAGGTACCTCAAGCACTGCGTAACGGAACATCAGAGGGTTCTGCTCATGGATTAATATTTTTGGCTTTGGGAGATATGATGCAACTACCCCCTTTATTGTCTATTAATCCCAGAAAGAGCTGGCAAACTTTCTTAAAGTGATAATGGAAAGATGTCTGGCATGATTGTGTTTCAAATTAGGTGATGCCTAACAATGAGGTAATCTCTCAAGCACTGGAATTCCAAACAGTCCCAGAGCATGTGGGAAGAGTTTCTCCTAATGAGGCAACATTTCCAGCACTTGCCTGTATGCAGGAAGTCCATCTAGCACACGTGCCAGCATCCAAAGGCTGCAAATACAGCTGTATATTATAGCATCTGGTTTTAAGAACAAGTAACGATTGTGTTTTAAAAATTGTCCCAGACTGATTATGTCATATGCATATATACTTCTGTGCTGCTAGACTGACTAAAAGCATCTGGAGCAGCTACCAGTGCTAAATTGTTTGTCAAATATCCACATCCTGTCGATGTGGTATGGCTAGCTACACATTTGTTAAATGCCAAGGCAGGTACTACCATGATACCTCTCCATTTGTGACGCTCCTGTGGTCTTGATGTCAGAATTCGGTGCTGCCTGTGTGAAAATTTCCCTAAATATTTTCAAGAAGTTTGATGTGGTTTCAGCTGTAAGTAGGGAGCTTTTCTTTCTGAATTATGGGTAACTGAAATGCTCTAAAAATGTCTTCAGCAAACTGATAAATAGGCAAAACAATATTAAAGACTTATCTTTATATGTGCTCAGGAAATACGCTATCAAGCTGAATTCCCACTGCCTCTGCCCTTTGAAGATTCATGTTATAAAGCTAAAGGGTGTAGAAATCAGCCTTACACTCATACAAGTAATGTAAATTAAATTTGCTACATCTTACTGTCCCATAGATTTATTTGCTGTGTTCCATCATCTTTAATCAAAACAATTGGTTAAGTTTAAATATAATCAGTCGTGATTCCCGGACAGATTTTTAGAGCCCAAAGAACACTATGTAACTGATTGAGATGCCATGTCATTTGTGTCTTAAAAAATCCTGAACTCCTTGATGCTTCTTTTGTAGTCAGGAGAAGGAAGCATGGATTCAGCTTTTTTTGACTACTAAAGGGATAAAAGGCTGCACATGCATATAAAAAAAATAGGAATTCTAGCTACTTTTCAGTAATTGGCAGGCCAAGCACAGCGCGACAGCTGCTGCAGGTAATTTTTTCCTTTAGAAAATGGAGTGGGGTATAGGAGTTGGTGAGTAGAATTTAGACAGAAATCCTGTTCAGTGCTGAAGGAAGGCACGCTGTCATTTTGTAGAGTGCAGGTAGTTTCACTTGCTTTTGTGAGCATGAAGCAATGACTTCTCTTACTTTTGCAAAGAATGAGCAAATCCTCCTAAAAGAAAAGAACATCTTGGATAACAGAGTTTTTTATTAGGCAATTTTGATCACAGCCATGCACTGAGCCCTTTAGTTGGCCTATATTAGAGCAGTCTTATGCCTGCTCTAACTTGTGCAAGCTGTTAAATACTCCTTGGAGATAAGAGTCATTGGGATTTTCTGGATTGGAGGAAACAAACCTTGGCCATTTTTACTTTCCTTTGATTGTATACTACTCCGCCCTATAACACTGATGAGACTCTTGTGCCTGGTTATGTTGATTGTGAGACCTTTTATGTCAGCTGTACAAAGTTGTCATAGTGCAACCCCAAATTGGGGCTATTTCGCTGAGATAATCTGTGATAATTGACACACCACCTGTTTGTTCTCACTAGAGTCAACAGTTGCATGAGGTTCCAATTACTTCAGAATTTGGCCCCACGTTTCTGGGAAAACGGTGAGTATTTGCGCATAAAGTGCTGTGCATTTGTTCATGGGCTGTGTACCTGAAGTATGTTGAAATGTGTTTTTCTTGAAAATCACATTGGAAAGTTTCGATGACTCCTTTTTTGACCATCACATGCTGGAGAGACCTGTGAGTGAGAGACAGCGGAGGAGGCCAGCATAGAGAACTATGATGAGGTTTGCTTGGAGAATGGATGATGCATCCGCTCTGGCTCCGCACTACTCGAGGGATCGTGATTAAAAGTTGCTTGGGGAAGCTTGTTACTGTTTAAAGTTGCCAGTTCTGTGGGTTTCCTGTGGAATTGGACTAGTTTTCAGCAACAGCTGTGGTTAATTTTCAGGAGCCAGGGATAGCCATTTTGGGGGCTTTTTTTAATGCTATCGGAGATTTTTGGCTGTCTGGTTGGTGCAGTGGTTTCCATTGTAAATTTTGATTATGTATCTGAGAGCTGATTAGAGGTTGTGAGCCAGGACTGTGCATCAGCGAGCCAGTGCTTGACTCCTCTGTCATGGGCACTGGAAACTCTTCAAGGACAGTGTTTCAAAGTGCCAGTGACAAGCATAGATGATTGTCTGAAGTACTGAGGGATTTTATGAAGTTCTCTAGTCAGTTAGTACAGCTCCATTGAAATAAAGTGGGACTTTAATTCTTAGCTTGCTTGCAAGTGCTACTAGCAAAAGGGGAGTAGCTGTAGAACCCCAGTTTCTAAAGGCATAAAAGCATTTACCACTCCAGGTAAGAGGCCTTAGCACTAATGGAAGAAGACAATTAACCATATTAAATATTTAGGTATGGTCTTGTTCAGAATTATTAGTCATCTGGGCATGTCTACATGAACTATTATGATACAACAGTTTGTGTATGGTGAATTTTTTGTCATTATAATACTTTTTTCTTTTCTCAGCTAGGCTGAGGAGCTGGTCTCTTTTGGTTTCAGTCCATAATGAACACTGAGAAGCAGTCCCCAACTGAATCTAAGAGTAGAGTTCACCATGAATCTTCATGATGGGAAATAATGTTAAAACCATATTGTAGGTAACAAATTAGTGGTAGCCTTCTTTGTGAGGATGGTGGGAAAAAAATATTATAGGTGAATCCAGGAGGGTTTAGATATTGATATTAATATGATATTGATATTAATATTAGATATTAAAATGCAGAGGAGGTAAAGAAGACTAGACTTGTTCTTTGTTGAACTGGCAGATATAGTGGACTCTTTCTACAACGGAGAGAAAATAGTATGGCAGGACAGGATAAAGGTATCGGGTTTGTAAATTGCTGTTCTCTTCTTTGTGGTCGGCAGTAGTGTTTCCAAGTGTCGGCTTAGTGAGAAGACAAGAGAAGGTGGACTAACATTCAGCATTTCCTAAATGTGACTGTTGAGTAGCAGCAACAACTGTAACCACAGCTATGAATACCTGTCTCCAAACTTGCCCTGTACAGATAATTAGATTCTGGGGAATATAAGAACATTTCTGCATTCTTTCTTCTCAGTCTTAAAAAAGCACACCTTGTTTTCAGTGGCGTTCCTGTTCCCATTGTGTTGGATTTCCCTCATTATTCAGGCAATTGTGTTCTACTTAGGGGTGCTCATAGAAAACCTGTTTGAAGAACAGTATAGGCAAGTCCTTGCAGGTAGAGAATACTGCAAGTCCATTGGTACTGGCATAGTCTGTATGGTGTAAACTGTATCAGTGATCATAGTAATGACAGAAAACTACAAACCAAGAGATGCTGGAGTGTTTTATAAGAGGTGAGACATTGGCTGCTTGTACTAAGAGATGAAATTGCTGAAGTCACTTGATTCAAGTTAGTGCTCTTGCTACATGATTTAATGAAGTAAAAATAAGTCTGTCTAAAACTTGATAGAAATAATAATGATTTGGTGCAAAATGACTTTCCAAAGTACAATGGAAATAAATGTAAATTGAATTAAGAAGGAAAGGAAAAGAAAATGTTTCCCCAGTAGAGATAAAGCGCACAATTCTGGGAGTTATTTTCACATATTTCTGGCTGTTAAATTCCATTTTCTTTGGCAGCTTTATCCAGTCCCTTCTGTAAAGCCTGCTAGAAGAAGTTCCTGTGCAGCATGTACGTTTGAATTCTAGCGAGGCATCTCAAGATGGTTTGGCTGCCTTGTGATAGTATTTCATACTGGTCTCTGATGAATTCCAGAGTGTTACATAAATATCTGGATCACAAATAAAGGTGTGAAGACACTTGGGAGAGCTGCGAAAATAAATCAGTGAGCATTTTGAGACGTTTCCATCCATGACGTCTCTGACTTAATACCTAGCAGAAGCAATGGTCCTCCTTTTCTCTCTGTTTCCAGTTTAAGTTTGTTTGTACATCCTAAGAAATAAAGGGAAATACTTTGATCTTTCTGATATAAACCAGTCTCTCCTTGATTCCTTAGGATGTGACCTGGGAAATAATTATTCAAATACATCTTCTCTTTGTTTTATAGTCTTTCCTAGTGCCTGTAGCCTCACTATTAGGAAAAAAAAAAAAAAAGAGTAAAGGCAAGATTTTACTCACAGCAGAGAAGCTTCTCTCTTTCTCTCTCTGAGTTTCTCTGGATGTGAGATTTTTAATGAGAACACTGGTTCTGAAGGAAAGCTTTCTAGAAAGGATTGTGTAACACATTGAATTTGATCTTTAGTCCAAAATGTCGGATGGAGCCTTACTGGCAAGAAGCTCTCCAGCTGAGGACCTGCTGTCAATTCCCTGTTCCTTATATTGCATAGCCAAAACCTGGGCTGGGCTGGTTACGGACCACAGTAAGTGTGTGCATGGGGAGTGAGGTTTGTCATCCAGAGATTTGAGGCAACTCTATCATTGTCCAGCTTACTCCTACTCTGGGGTTTTATTTGTCCCATTTTTCCCCCTTGAAGTTGTTTTTGTTTGCAAAGAAATGGTATTATCTTCCTGATACAGCTGTAGTGATACTAGGATGAGGTGGTATCAACAATCAGTTGGATGATTTTCATGGAACATGATGTGTTTAAAAGGGCTATAAAAAATAGGAACTGGCAGCTGGCAAAGATGGTTTGGTGTGCTTTTCATGCACTGAATAACTCATCCATACCTCCACCAACCTTGTCACTGCATCTCCTTCAATTGCTGTGGGAGTCTCGCATGTAATCTTGGAGTTTGATGAGTTACATGAGGCACAGATTTTCTGTGTCCATATCATGTGGAATTAGTGTAGATTAGATAAACTAAAATAGCCCCCAGCACAGATGCATCTGCGTTTCAAATTAAAGCTCAGCTATTCCTTGTGCACCCACTTCATCTCCATATGCTTCAGTTACTGTACAGGCCTGCTGACAGCTTTAAAACAGCTTCAGAGGAGGAAAATGACTGATGGCAACACCAAAGTGAGGCAAAGCTCTATGATTTTCATTGCAAACTGTGTTGCCTGTGAGCCTCTTAAAAATAGGAAAGTGATAGGAAATCAGTCCCTAGGCGAGACTGGCAATGACCGAACATTACCTGTGGAAGGATTAACTCTCACCGAAAGACCTGGTGGACCTTCATAGTATACTTAGGGGTAGCTTGCTGCATGTCCTGCTTAAATCCTGCCCTGTTTGGGGAGAGAGGGTTTGTTCATGGATGAGGTAGATCCCTTCCATATATATAGGCATCCTCTCTATAGATGGAGTCACAGTTTTGCAAGCCAGTTTCCTGCTTCCCAACCCCTGAATCGTACTGACTGAGCTACTGCATTTTTCCTTCTGCTCTCCAAATGATTTACCCAGGGGAGGAGTGTATGGGCCCCGTACGCTGATGAATGGGGACAGGGCAGATGGAAAGATGTAATTCAGTGGGAGGCTGCCCAGTTTCTTTCACATACCACCAAATCACCAAAAGCTTCTTTCCTTCTGCCAAGCACTTCCCTCTCACCCATGCTTTCTTTCCTACACGTGTATTTTGTTTCAGTCTGTTGGCACTATTAGCAAAGAGTCATTCAGTCTCTGCATATTGGTCTGAATCCACATTAAATATATAAAAGGTATGTTCAGTTAAAGTTAAGCAGCACTGTGCCTAGTGAATATGAATAGCGTGAATCATCCTCTGAAAGAGTTGAAGACACAGTACGGGAATCCTTTTACATGATTATTTTAACATATGTATAAAAGGAAGGAAAAATAACACCACGCTGGAGCCTGATGCAAGGAATTTCTGTTAAATCGATAGCGTGTTTACATTTAAATCTCTTGCAGAAGTGGCTGAATTTGCTTATAGCTTTAAGATGCTCAAAAGAATGTAATTGTTAATTAGACAGTATAGTGGGGTGAGGGGGGGGGAGTTTTTTCATAGTGGGATCACTTCCATTTTATAGCATTCTCCAATAAACATTATTCCTGAGTCTGCTATATGGACAGCCTGGCTTCCTCATTAGGAAAAAAAAGCACTCAAATGATAGTATCTTCATATCTATCTGTATATACACATATATACTGCTTATATATATACATGCTTCTTGTTCCAGTTATTTATAATAATAATTTTAATGTTCATTAAAGTGATTTGGTATTCATCGTTCCTTAGAGTTTTCTATCAGGTAAACAAAGCAGGAGGCGTAAGATGATTTTACAGGAATGGAAAATGATTCAGAGCTCAAGAGATCTAATGTTGTTGTCACCACAAGTCTGATTGGCACAGGGACTTACTATTTTAAAAGCA
Source organism: Fulmarus glacialis (assembly GCF_000690835.1). NCBI lineage: Eukaryota > Metazoa > Chordata > Aves > Procellariiformes > Procellariidae > Fulmarus > Fulmarus glacialis. Next base: position 20,233 of record NW_009211334.1, on the reverse strand, counting down.
TATTCAAAGAGGTGAAAGTTGTCTGGCTTCAAAAGTGCTGGTCACCTAATTGTTGGCCTTAGGTCAGTTCCAAGGTTCTCCAAATTGTTTGTTTAGGAAGTAATTGTTTCAGTTTTTTAGGAAGTTATTGTTTCAAGTTTCAGTTCCTTGCTGTACATTTTTTGAATATAGATTCCCGTTGAGACTATGGCATCACTATATTCAGCCTGTAAGTAAGTGCAAAACTTCCATGAATTCATTTTTGTGGATGCTGCAGAGTCCCTTCTACGTGTGCCGTGCAATCCGTTTCAGTATAGTTTTGGTGTTTGTATGTGAATACAAAGGTACTGGATGCTAGTGGTTATTGCCTCAGTCTCCTCAAAAGAGTGCAAAGCAGCTGTAAAATGCCACTTAGGCTGCTTAAGCATCCCATCAAACTCTGGGGAAAAGCTCAGAAATCAATTTTCATTAATGAAGTACGACTCATTAGAATTATTATGATATATATCATAGTTGTGAAAGAATTTTTAAATTTCTACAATAGAAGGCATTTGCTGTTGCTTCTTTCTCTGTGAAGTCTAAATTCTCTAAAGAATTTAGGAAGCAGATTTATAGGACAACTGCTGTAAAGTTCCATCATCTTTTTTGACCGAACAAGAAAGTCCCCTTTCTTGTAATAGCTGCCTTAGTCTTAGCTGCGGACTTTGCAGTTTAGAAAAATACCCTATACTTTTCTGTATAACCAAAAAGTTTTTTATATATATATATATGTATAAGCTGTTGAACCATGCTATTAAGCAGGAGATGTTTTTCCTGTAATTCAGGCTTTCCAGCTTTTCATATGTTAATGACCATCTTACATAACGAAGAGCGTTGCTTCACCGTGTTTTTTCCCTTGGTTTTCTTGCTTTTTCCTGGTATCTTATACTACATTTGCTACTGCAAAACCGAGGGAGGTATCCTGGGTTGCTTAATGAGTGATTATTTTATTTTGCATTGCTGTTAGCATTAAAAAGTTGCCAATTTTTGTTTATTTTTTTAAGTGGTCAGACAGGAGATCTCCAGATCTAGCTGCGGTGCTTTAAAATAGGGCCATCTCCAGCTGTCTGCTGCATTTCTCTGCTGAAGGGTGCCCACCTGCATGGAGCAAGAACAGCCAGCTGCTCCACCTCATAGCCAGGTGAGACCTAATGTGAAAATCATGTGCAATACCAGCTGCGTTGGCAGTTTGAAGCTAATATTTCGGCTGCGAACTAATGTAGGTGAGGAATGGTTCCCTTCTGCTCTTCCTGCTCTGGATGGGGTAATGTCTGGCAGAGGGGCAAGGCAGGGAGCTGGAGCCCTAAATGTCCTGAACCACCACAAGAAGGTTCCTAAGAGAGCTTCTCTTGGGATGCTGACATTTTGCTTTGGACCAAATTTTTAGAGGGTAATCAGCTGGTGAGTTTGGCTATTTTAGAGCATCACAGGGAGTGGGCAGTTTCTGAATGACTTTGATAATGTAGAACTGTTGAAATACACAGAATCAGAAGGATAAACAAGCTGTGTGATTATATTTTGATAAAACTGAATAAAAATATTTGACAGACTCTTACATTGCATACATGGCCTACTTTTCTACTTTAACAGACGAAGATTCATATAGCTGTAAATTTGATTTTAAGAGTGTGAAGGAAGCCATTTTTTTGTATATTGTCAGAATCATAAATCCTTTCTGAGCTGTGATTAAATTAGGCCAGTGTTTGCATTTTATTTTGAACGACTTATCTCTTTTCGTCATTTAGATCTACTCAATCACTCATTTGGTAATAAATTCTTCAACTTCAGGAATACTGCATGATTTTAATTCATACACTTCCATTTGGTAATCAGTTACCCCTTATTGATGTGGACCATCAGCGTTCAAAATTACTGTCGTTAAAATGAAAAAATACATAATGGATTCATTAATGCAATGATCTATTTGTTTTCCAGCATTTTCTCTGTTCCTGAACCAAATGTTTGAACTCTCACATCTTAACCTTCTTACCTCTAATGCCTACGCGTTTTTCTGTGATCAGAAACTAAAAATGAAAATGCCTTAGTATACTCGCATCGCTTTCCTCACAAGAAAGTAGCAGAACATGTAATCATTTAGAACAGGGAAAAAGTTGTGTTGAGCTTGAAACCCTACACCTCCCAAGTTGGGAAAATTTTCACTTAGTGTGCAGGTTTCGCCACTCAGGCCCATCTTTAGACATCATAAAACTTTACCGTCTTTCACTTTTATGACACAATTATGAATATAAAAGCAGGGATGTTAATGCTAGGTAAGTAAACTGGTTTGCCAGACTCTGTTATCAATGACAAAACACTCGGAGAAGGCAGTAAAAGCGAAGAGCCAGTAGGTGAAGTTGAGGTCTGATGACATTTGGGAATACGGATCTGGCCTAAGAAAGGGAAAGGGAGATAGCAAGAAATGGTGCCTCTTCCTCTGTGCTGAAAGAGGGAGCTGGAGTTGTTGACATGGTTTCCTTGGAAAGAGTTAAATCTATTCTGCAGTGTCTTTTCTTTTTAAAGATAGACTCTCCATTGTATGGTAGATGATGTGCTCGCACAGTTTCCATCCCACCGCAAGCGACATCAGGGGTCTTCTGAGTAGCAGCTGTACTGAATGCAACCTGAGGAACAGGAAAACGGAGGAGAGAAAGAAAATAGGAAGAAGTTGTTGAAAATAGACTCAATGTAGTATTTCGTACAAAGCATTTATTCTAGTTATATCAGGATGTGTTTTATTAGCTCATAAAACTCAGTCATATGGATAATTTGAGCAATTAAACTCACTAGGTCCAGTGTATTTGTTAGCATTGTAATAGCGCAAAACTTATTTCCACAGGTGTTTCAAAAGACCCGCAGAGGTTGCATGACTGAAACATTAACATATTATTCTAATAATATGATGCTGCTCTGTCTGACTCAAGAGCTTTTAACTTTAATAATTTCCAGGTTATTCAATAGCCAAAATGTGTTTTCCGTTCATACTTTCACACTGGTGCGTTTTCTTTAATATAAAGTAGTGATATAATGAATAAATTATATCCAGATGAAAGTCCGTCATTTGATACTTCATCCCAGGATCGTGATGGCGTATGGCAAAGTAAACATTTCCCAACAATGTGCTATCTGTATGAAGGACAGGGACCTAGATAGCGGGCTGCAGTAACATTTGATACAAGGAGGAATGAAAAAGCCTGGCTGGACAAGCAAATAAATTGATACTGACATGGGAACTGGAGATCAACCTTCTATCTTTTGGGTGGCGACTGATGAGGGGTTACTTACGGATCTGTGGTTTAGATTATTTCCTAAGAAAATGAGGACTTTAAATGAAGCGTTTGCACGGGTCCACCTCACTGAGTTATCTAGAAGATGATTCAGGTTGGTGGTAAGTCACGTGGCTGTGGCGGGCATCCTAGTTCAAGATAAACACGAAGGAGCCTTTTTGTTGCTGGGCCTTTGCTGGCTGCAGGCGCAGCTCCCAGCCCTCCCGGAGGAGAGTTTTCAACAGACACGGTGGGAGTTCTCGAAGCCGTATATCCGGCCCACGCACTGCGTTTGATTCAGATGCGTCTGTAACACTTATTGTAACTGATGAATAATTATCCCCACTGCCAAGATAATTTCAGCCAGTGTGATGAGGGCTGACAAAGGAGGTGTGAGCTGGGAGATCTTACTTGAGTTGGAAATCTTGCAAAATTCTAATGACCGTGAGGTCGGGGTGCCTCACTACTTTCACACCTGGTGCCAGATATTTGGTTTTGCATTTGCCAGCGAGCTAGCTGCAGCCAAGGTTTTCTTAATCTTTTTTTTTAAAAGACCACCCGTAACTTCTGCTAAGGGAGAAAAAGACTTTGCTAGTTACAGTTTTGTCAGCATTATATTTTCCATATATTTCAAAGGCCAATCTGCTTGTCTCTTTCTTGGTATTGTGTAATGCACTAAAGACTGCCTGGGTGCTACTATGTTCTTTTTGAGCAGTAAGTAATCTACTCTGCTATTTTGCCCAAAAAGACTGGTGGAAGTTTTCTATGGTAGGAAAAAAAAATGCATCATCAAGTGGGACTCACTGCTGTGTTCTGACATGTCACGGATAGATGCCTGTTTTCAGAACTTGTGTAATGTGAGCATAAAAAAAATTGCAGTTGCCCAAATGAATGCTGCTTCATGTGCAGGTGCTTAGAAATGTCATAGATGCAAAATTTAGGAATTGCAACTCTGTCAAATGTCAACCTCCATATAAAGCAACAAATAAGTTTTAAATCTCTTAAAATCTATTTGACAGAAACCTTCTCAAAAATCTCCTGTTCCTATTGGTAATAAGGTGGTGCAGCCTTTTGGATATTTGTCTGAAAGGCTGAGCAGTAACAGGTATTTTATGACTATTTTTAACTTTTTAGAGACATGGAGAGCAAGCAGAGTTAGTTAGCGCTTGAGCATTGCCACATAGTCACTCTCCCCCTATCTAGAGAATAGTTGTTTGATCCTGATTAGAGAAATAGACTACGAATCTTAAAAGTAGTTAAAAAAATACACTGAGCAAATGTCAGTGAAAGTAGTGTACTAGAACGGCAGTTTAATGTCAAACGTTAGTATTGCATTGTTTGTTGATGGTTTATACTTTTAGACTGAAACCAAACAAATTTCACCTCTGAACATATATCTGGAGAAAAAGTTTTTATGAACTATATGCAAAACATAAGAAAACCTTTAGGGATGTGACTTAAAGAACTGTAAAAAGTGGGTTGATAAACCCAAAATATCCCCCCTGGTTATGGTGAGAACAGCACTTCTGAAAGGATTGCTTTTATTTCGTTACAATTTTCAACAAAGGAAAAAAACCCCACTGTTTTAAACAATTCTAGTAGTTGAACTACCATTTCTACAAAAATAAACATGGTGAAAAATCAAATACTGTAAAAGGATCCCTGTCAACAATGAAATATGGAATTAAGACTGTTTCCTAATTACAGAAGAGAGAAATCCGTGCATATTACAATAGCATGGTATTTAGTACAGAAGAGTACTGTATTATTAGAAATATCATAGGATGTTCGTTCTGGATTCAGCTCTTAGTGGAGTTGTTTCGGCTTTTATTCAAGATGAATTCTTAATTCAGTATTTAAACAGACTGGGCATTCTCTCTGAAATAGCAGATTATGACCTAAGTGAAGTTTTATTACCTGTGATAAGTTTTATTCAAATAAAATATATTTTTGCTTTCACAAATTAATTGTCATCATCTCCTTTCAGAGGAAGGATGCTCAAATACTCTGTAATTACTTACTATCTCATCTGATAGGCTTTAAGCTTAAAAGACTATGAAATTGTAGTATTTTTTCCCAGAAGATAAGAGGAAATGGTTGTCTAGTAGTTTTTCAAGTGGGAAAATCAATCATGCTCCAAATTATCATTAATGAAAAAAATGTAACTTTCACATGTTTTATGTGCTCAGCAGGTCCATTAATAGATCTCTGGGCTAATTCAGATTATCTTTATGAAATAAAGCCTCAGGATGTCACAGCAGAGAGGGGTTACGGGGACAGTTACGGTCCGCAGTCAGAGTAGAGATAGCTGAGACACTTGATTGAATTGTCAGGAATGCTTGATCGAATCTAGATGCTCACATGCCAAAGACAGGGAAGACTATTGTTGAATGTTGCCATGAGGGTCACAGTAAACATAAAATTGCTGTTCCTCTTAAGGCAGTATAATTCTTAACTTACTAAAGGGACATGGAGGCACCAAGCAGACAGATTGTGTACCTGCTCTGTTGTTTCTAAATTAGCAGTGACATTTTTAAAAAGAATTGAAATTCAATAGCAGAGACCCTAAAAGTGAGAAGATTTGTCTTTATTACTTGTGAAAGAAAGACACTGCACTAACATAAATGAGGGATGCTGCACCATTAGCTGAGGCTATTGAACAAACACCTCATGTACTGTGCAGCCAGAAAACATTCTTTTTATCAACAGAGAATAAATGTGAGAAAAATCCAGAGGAAAAGATGGAGATGCACACTATATTTAGGAGTTGTCAGTGTAGGTACGGTTTTAAATGAGCTGATGCAGTATCATTTGTATCTACGGTAGTGCTACAGTTTAAAAGCTAAATGACAGTAAATTTCTCATTTGGAGAAATGTAATTTGGCTTGAATCAATAAATTTATGATCTGTCTGGCTCTTCACTGAGAGGAAAGTTGAAAGGTCTGTGCAACACATGCAAACTGCAAGCATATGCTGCAAATTGCAACTGGTCAGCTGGCTCCTGACCAAGGCAAAGAGATCCTCTGGCCGGTCAGCCAGGGCATGGAGATTTCGTAGCAGTTGGTTTGCTTTGAGCCACTGCTCTGAACCAGAGTTTCACTGGGAGGGTACCAGTGCTGGGTATAAGTGGTATTTAGCAAATGAAATATTCTGTTGGATCTATTCTCTTATCCCTTATTTTGTTAGAAGCAGATGGATTTAATTTTCATGCACTTTCTGTTTGTCGAGAATGATCACTCCTAATTTACTACTCAGGAAGTGAAAAGACAAAAACCAAACCCACACAAACCTCTGTAACTGCCTGGACAATGAAATGTAGAGCTATTACTCAACATGTTGAATAACAGAATCTAGTTCAAGCTTTATTGACCAATTCTATCAGGAGATGCTTAGATGATATATTGTAAAGGCGAAAAAGTATAATAAGCTCTTCTAGTTTGGAGACAAATATGGGTTGTAAAGTGCTTTTGTTTGTTCCTTAAGACTGTCTTGGCTTTACATTGGGATGGACATGGCTGAGTATAGTGTTGATTTATTGTTGAGGCTGTAGGAGGGGATAAATCCATCTTTCAAATTTTCAGGAATAGAACTGTATGGGGAAGAGACGCAAGGTTCACTTGAAATTCCCCCATCTCTCCTCTTTATTTGAGGCACTGTAAGCACTCTTTGCCACATCACACTGCCCTTATTGCTTGTCAGTTTTTGCCACAGAAGATGTAAAATATTTTTTGTTAGTGGTGCTGATACGCACAAGAAAAGAACTACCCACAGACTAGCGCAGTAAGTAAACAGACAAATCACAATATTTGCTTTTCAGAGATGCTTGATTTGTTAAAGGAAAGGTTATAAAACCCTCACAGCAGGGAAACATATGCCAGTTTTACAGGTTCTAGAACAACCCTGCCAACCATTAGATCCATGTAAACCTGCTTGTGTTAACCTGATGTAACTTTGATCTATTCTCTCTATTACCTTTCCCTCTGTATCTCTCTTTCTCTGCCTCTCTTAAATCTCTTTGCATGTTGGCTGCACTGTGATGATTGCATGGCATGAAGATGCAATTTATGCCATTTCCAGAGGTTGTGACTCTTGCTGACTCCTCATGGCTGCTCTTCAAAGTGCTATCAAAGCTATCTCGGCTGGATGGCCCAAATAGTGTGATCCTCTGAGATTAGCAAGCATCAGTCTTTATTCTTTGTCAGGGCATGTCCCCATAAATGGGGCTTCCTCAGGGAAGCTGGGACTCCACATTAAAAATTCACTGAGGGTAGAGCTGCTTTCAGAGTCCCTGCCCCTGTTCACTCATTTCTGCGTCTTGCTGGTAGTATGTGCCCCCTCAATTTTGCCAATTGGACTTCAGTCCCCTAAGGATGTAAGATCAGTTTAAGTTAAGCTAAGGTCTGCTGTCCAAAGGAGTAATTTCACCATCTCTTAGGCCCTTAGCCTCTTCCTCCCTGCTGCCCACACAACGGGTTAGGGCTAGTGAGTGGGGCTGCAGCGTGAGCCACTGGGTGACTGAAAACTGCTTGTTGTTGCAGATTTTTTTTTTTTTTTGTGGAGTTACTGTTGCTAATGAAAATGCAAGAGTGATAGCGGGCATGCGGGAATATGGTAGGAGCCGCATGAATGGACTACCCACTGGGAAAGCAGTAGTGTCGTGTGTTGGCTTAAGCTATTACAATTCCCCACCTATATCCTCATCTTTGAAATAATGTGGTTTAAAAGAAAGAAAAAGAATAAAACCAAAAGCATATTACCTGGCATCTTAGCCAGTCATAAACCCACTTGAATTGCTATGACTAAGGAAGTGGTAATCTCTCTTGAGTGTCTTGGCATACCTGGAGGTGGAAGTGTCTTAAAATGTCTTTGCCACTTGAAAGATGTGCAATGCAGAACCACATCCTGAGGTGCCTGTGCCATCGATCTCCCCTCAAACTTCAAAAGCAGTAACACAATTCTCTGAGAAGATTTTCCCACTGTTTCCTTCTTGTTTGCCTGTATCGATATTTAAGTCAGGACTGAAAAACATCCTGGCCCAAAGTACAGCTCCTCAGTCCTTCTTCTGGGTACTTAAAACCAAGCCCGACTTTCAGAAATGCTGAGTGTGCCACAGCTCCTGTTTAAACTCAGATGCAGCAGCGCCTGGCTGTGGTGCGTAATGAGCCACCTAGAAAGAAAAAAACACGGACAGAGCTCTGGGCTATTTAAAACTCCCTCTGCTTGGCTGCACGACAGTATTGCTGGACATGCCAAGACCTGTTAATTTATATCTACTCTTTTCATCTGTTAAAGCAATAGGAATAACAGAAAGAGTTAGATTCCTATAATTGCTAGTCATTAATTTTTCACCCTGGCTGGATATTAACCCCGCCACCAGCCACTTCACCCCGTGCAAGAGCAATCTGAGTGCCCTGTTATCATCAGTTATCTGAGAAGATGACAATAACACCCACCATATGCATGTACTAAGAGTCCATCGCTCAGAGGGTTTATCTGTAATATGTAATCCCAACCAGCAGATATGTTTGCATTAACAATGCGCCTTCATCTTGGTCCTTTCCCCCCCACCCTCTCTTAGCCCCCCACCCTCCAGGAGATCTGTAAGCTTTCAGAGACTGAATAGGTTGAGGTAGAAAAGTTAAATGGAGTAAAACTAAGAGAAATCTAGCAGTAAGAAAATCCTGGGGTGTGTTTTTGTTGTTTGGCTTTTTTTAAATCTCACATGTTGGTACAGTTTATACTTCAGCATGATTCAAGTTTATACTCTTACATTTCAAGAGTACAGAAATGTTAGCAAAATAAGAGCTCGTGTTCTATTTGGGCTCTATATTCTAGGCTCTTGAAGAAAAAAACCCTCTTTGTTACAAAGAGAACATTCTTCAGAGGCGAATAAACCTTTAAACCTATCTTTCTTTTCTGGGGCTTTCACTGGAAACGTTTGGCCTAAGTCTAAATATAAACAGAGCTCCTTGATCATCATTTGTGTGACCATCTCCGTGCAGCTCCTTAACTGGCACCAGGAGAGCTAGGGGTGTAGTTGTAAAGTGTGGCTCCATTGTGGCGGCCATATGAGGCTCGAAAGCCTGCGGGGTAGGAAGAACAGCATGGAATATTTTACAATAGAGATGGGCATAAAATCTTTAAATAGGTTCAGGTTTTGTTTTTTTACTTTCTTTCTATGAAACTTTTAATGGCTTCATTCATTGGCATTCTAATTGCGTTAGGAACTTTTTCCACACTGACATTTTGTGATGCATCAATCGGAGAAGGATACGTTCAGAGGTTGTTTTCGGGGCTGAAATGGTTAAAAAAAAGTGTCCTGAACTACTAGTTCACACTGTTTAACTGTAAATAATCCTCTTTTCACTGCCCCTGTAAAATTATGGTTTTTACATTATAAAGATTATAAGACAAAGATTACAACTTTGAGCATTTAAATGTTAGGAAATGTCACAGTTGAGGGAGATGGCAGAGCTTTAATTTGGTCCTTTTCTGAGCAGGCATTATAGTGCTGTTTTTAATTATACTGTCACATATGTTGGTCATCCCATTGTTTAATTTCAGGTCCCCGTTCCAAAATGTGAGGTCAAGAGACTTTTGAAGACAAATGCATAGCAGCAAGATTTCATTCAAGACACAAGTTGCAAAAAATTATATGTAAATTAAATGGACGTTTATAATGAAGCGTCTGGAGAAACTTTGTTAGCAAGCATTACCTAGCTTAGGAAAGGCCTATAATGGCATAAGATAGGAGTAGAGCACACCTGGAAAGCATGGGTTAAATTCTTTTCCCAGCAGTCTGGTGAATCTCTTGCTAAATTCTACACTGAACTTGTACATTGGGTATACCTTTTCAGTGAGGTCTACTGACTTCTACTCTTTGTCTCCCCACTATAACGATCCAGCAGCTATTAGTGAAAATGTTGGCAATATCCTAAATCCATGAGGATAAAAAAACTGGAAACCACCAATGTTGATGTTTTATCAGAAAACTTGGTGATAGCAAGTATTTCTGAAAAAATTCCTCAGTGACAGTCAGTGCAAGTCAGTGCAAACAGTTCTGCAGGGCAAGGCAACTTTCATGAGCAGTCGTTTGTAAAAATGAGTGAAAAAGACTTAAATTCAGTTTTAGGAGAGTAGTGTAAAATCATTATTTATTTAATTTAGTAAATCTAATGCAAAGGGAATGGAAAGACTTAGATAGATACTCTTTTTTTTCTTGCTTGCTTTTTTCCCAGGTACCTTCTTTCTTGGACCTTCTACCTTGTGAAAAATACACAGTGTATGTGTACTGTATATAAATATGCCTTCATGACATCAAAGAGTCTGGGTCTGCTGCTTGGGTAATCTATAAGATTATACCGACCATAACGTAGCAGGCACATGCCAGAGACTTGACCCCTGAAAGGCAGTCACAGGCCATGCCATATTTAAACACGGCTAGTAGTGTAGTTAGCAGCCAGCATTCAGTTGAACAAATGTGCATTGTTGTTACAATTGAAACCACATGCTGAGTAATTTAACATAGGTGCAACTTTCTTGAGAATGTGTGGACAGTTGGAAACCTGAATGTATTTTTTTATTTATGTTATGTCTGTGCGTCTCAGGGCTCCCTTACTTTGTTTTCTTAGCGAAACTCAGACAGATCAGACATGTAGGATTGATGGAGCTGGGCACTGACAGACCAGCTCTGTTCCAGCTGCAGTGACTGTGGAAGAATTGGATCTGGACCCTCTTAACCAGTCCTCCAAGAGTAAGATTTCAGTTACCATGACCGGTCGCCAAGGACTATTTTGTTTTAACCCACGTCAAATCTGAGCTTACCTATGGGGCTAAACCACAGCCTGCTGAGCCAAGTGTATCTGAATACAAACTCATTTCACTGGCTGTTTGTTACTTTTTGGAAAATTCAGCCACATACAGTTGTATGGAACAATCTCCACCAAACTAAACTTTTCAAGCTTCATTGCATTTGAAATAGTGCATGCTCCTTCCTCCCAGCTTACAGTCAGTGCATTAGTTCCTTGTTTGTTAGAAAATGAAATGAACAGAAGTTATACACATATTGAATTTTCTCTTTGGGATAAACAAGATGAAAAGATGGATTTAATGCTTCGACTGCCCTTTACTCTGTAAACCATAAGGGCTTGTAAGTGGTCTCAACTTACGTTTACTTGGGATACTTCCAGTTGGTGATGTTTTTTAAGTCCCTAAAGTTACCTTTTTATTGACTGTTGTGCAATAATAACAAAGTCAGGGTGCTGCTGAATTGACATAATTTTTTCTATCCAGAAAAATACTTTTTTTAAAAAATTTTTTTCCTTTGGGGGTGATGTAATTACAATAAGGGTGATGATGATTGTGATGGGGAATAGACTGAGTGAGAAGGTTCTCCTTAAATCTGTTGATGTGCACTATAAGTAACAAGCAAGTAAAGCAGAAAAGAAAGCAAGAAGGAAACAGCATTTGTGCTAGTAATCTTCTTGACATTAATTACACGTGTTGGAGCTGCCCATGGTGTGGCCAAACAAGAGACAGGGTGAATAGTCCCTGAGATGTATGGTCTTCTCACTGGGGGAACCACACGAACTGTTGAAACACTCAGTTTTCTGTGTACTTTTGGCTTCATGGAATATTTTTGTTGTTACATGGCTGTGAGTTTGTTACAGCGATTGGATACCGGCCATTCATTGAAAGAAAGCAACCTGCCCTTCTACCACACAATACGGAGTTTAAAGACACCTAGCAACCCATAGATGAACAACACTTTTTGTGTGCCCAACCCTCCTTGCCCTTTCACCGCTGTGCCAGCCCCTTTCCTCTGCAGTCCTCTGGGCCTGCTCCCTCTGCACTGGCACCCTCCGCTCTTTCTCATTCGTCAAATCCAGAGGAAGGGTAAAGGGAGCTTTGCAGGGGTAGTGCTCGGAATTCTAACCAGATTCAGGGGAATCTGATGTGTCAGTGTGTTGAAAAGTCTTGGCATTTGGTTCACGCTGCATGAACCATCAACGTGCTCCTCTCTGGGCAGGACTTTTGAAAAACTGGTAGTGATTACAGAGCATGGGCAGGAGCACTTCTCTCTTGCATAAGCCCCAGCCTAAGCTCAGAAGAGAACTTTTTCATCTTGAAAGTTGAGAGTAAGTGTTACTTTTTTTTTATATTGTTAAGAGCCCACAAAACAAAGAACACAGCACACCATTCTTTTGTGCTACAACGACAAATCTGTCCCCTACAAGAGGGAAAAAAAAAAAAAAAGAAAAAGAAATTGTTTCTGCACGTGTAAAAGTGTACTTGCACCAAGTGATTAGTGATAATGGACTTTGTTCCTTGATGATCTAAAATCTTGTGTGTGAGTCATACTAGTTTTTTTATTCTCCTAATTTTGGGGTTTGTAACTTTTTATGTGCCTGATCAGCCATTCATTTGCCATTATGTTTGGTACTATTAAATGCAAAAAATTTTCCTACAGAAAAAAGGTGAAAAGCTGAAGTGCCCTGATGGAAATGCACTAAATAAACAACCATTACAGGTTTGTAGCCTACGTATTCCTTCACCCTTGAGCCCACACCCATGGGTTGGAGGAGAGGCCAAGCTACCATACTTCTTACTTGCCAAGATAAGCAGTGGAAGGAATGAGGATTTCAGGCTGGTTGCAGTTATTTTAATGTTTTTTTTCCTTTGTTTTTGTCTTTGCTTCTGGTTCCAGAAGCAGCTGAGAAAGAGATGAGCATTCCTCAAAACGCTTATTTGCTTTTTCTGGACTTTACTGGTCAGCTGCTGGGCTGAATTCCTGGGACTAAGCAGTTCTCAGTGATAAGCTATTGGGTAGGAAGAATATTCTGTAGAGGCAGCAATTATTTCTCAAGTATTGACAACGTACTTGGCATGTTACAAGGCACAGATAGGAAAGCTTTACCTGTTCTGGAGAGCTGCATTTTAGGTTACAGACCAAAATAGAAAGACAAATTGCACAGGAAGCTACCATGGATATTTTTTTAATCCTTTAACTTGGTGTTTTCCAGAAAGAGTTAAGGTTTGCATGAAGAGAGAGCAGGTCTTTATGTACTGGGGCTGTGTGGTTGCTAGCTAGACAGGCCTACCCACAGAGCAAACAAGAAGAGAAGAATGGGAGAAGGAAATTCTGGGAGAACTGGAGACATTGGCATTACTAGAGAAGGGTGGCAAAAGACAGGGATATTATAAAAGACAAGTCTAATATGCACAGAGTTGTGCACAACATGGAAGGTAAAAAGAAGGATTTACATTTGATGGCCAAGGGTAGAGCTGCTGAACATCCAGAAGGTGCAGCAATACAGCCAAGAAGATAGTTGACGCTGCAGCAGTTTAAAATTAAGAGAGAGAAGTTATGAAGCATTTAGGCAGTTAAGAAAAAGTGAGATTAGTGGCAAATTTATATCATGGGTAAACAACTTGGATATTAGAAAGCAAGGGTTATCTTTCAGAAGGTCAAGACAAAATGAATTGAGATGCTGAGGAGATAAGGTGCAGTGGGTGAGAAGATTTTGACAGGCGTTAGAAATAGGAGGAAGACTGATCAGAATACTTAACTGTTTTTTAATCAGGTGAGCACTAAATTTCACAAAATCAGACCACCTCTTTTTCTTTCTCTCCCATCTCCACCCCCTTCCTTCCCCTTTCATGTGCTAAATGACTGCGGTGGAAGTGTGCTGTAGGTACAGTATATCATGATTAAATACTCTGTAATATGCTCTGAGATACAGCGGACCAAAAAGTATAAATAGAATGCCAATTGCATAAAATAAATCTCTGAATTCTTGCTGCACCATGGTGAGGTAGCTCAGTTACAGCTTTGACCACCCATGAATGCTAAGCACACAGTAGGGGGACTTTTGGACTCACATCTCACCTATTATCTCGGTAGTAGGGTATGAATCTCTTTGAATGTGAAAGCCTGGTTTTGTTTAAGTGAAGAACATAAGAAAAGGCTTTTTCCTTAATTTTTTTTTTCCTTGAGCAGATGAAAGGTGGATAGAAGTGACCATAAATTTTAGGGAGGAAAGAAGTGGAAAAAGGCTAATGCTTACTGAGCAGGAACTGTATTTTTCCAGCCATGGCCCTGAACTACCCAAATGTTAAGACTCTCCTGTACAAAAGTGTCACTACATGGTCTATATAAATTCACTGTCAGAACAAAGGACACTTTCTGGAAGGGAAACAAGACTGTATTATACCATTCAGCAACTAACAGAAGAAAGAGAATAGCTACTTCCTGCCAACATTCATACTCTGAAGATGTATGCATGAGGTGGTAGGTGAGCGTTCAGTTCTTATTACAGCTGACTCTTAGTGGTGATTTATCCAGCTTGTGGATTAACTTTATAAAAGACTCAGAGACATAAAAGTGTGGGGCTGGAAGGTTAGCTTAAGGAGAGTGATATCTGACAATGACTGTAGGGGTCACCTGGAAGCTATTGAGTTGCTTGCATAAAGCATGGGGCAAGCAGATCTGCGCTTTCTGAGTACAGCCAATGTGGCTGTTGCAAGAGCTTGCTACCACTGCTGGAGAAACGGGAATATACTTCAAAAACCTTATCTAGGTCCAACTAAACCAGCTAAGCTATTCAAAAACCTTATCTAGGTCCAACTAAACTATGGAACTATGTGCTGGTTCACACTGACTCTTGCCACCTCCTTGGGTGACACTATGCGAGTGTAATTTCTAGAGGCTGCAGAGAGCACAGCAGCAACAGAAGCAACTGCTCAGATCCAGGCTGTGCTCAAGTGAACGATCCCTCCGCCTGGCCGGACTACTGGCAAACACGGCTTCTCCGGCAGAATCCCGTCTCTTCCTCCCCACTCCAGATCTCTGGTGGGCCTACTGGCTCCCCTGTAGTACTGACCATGCAGAACGTGGACTTCCTCGCTCAGAGCACTCAAGGTGACAAGAGCTATCTTTTTTTAAAGAGGGTTTTTTCGTTTTTCCATTTTCCAGGCTATCTTAGTTCCCCATTACTTGGTTTCCATTTCTCTTACTCTGACTTCTTTCTGTTTGGCTTTTTCTTTTCTTTTAATGGAAATTTCACTGCCCCTCACTACAAGAAGGACACTGAGGTGCTGGAGCGTGTCCAGAGAAGGGCAAAGAAGCTGGTGAAGAGTCTGGAGAACAAGTCTTATGAGGAGCGGCTGAGGGAACTGGGGCTGTTTAGCCTGGAGAAGAGGAGGCTGAGGGGAGACCTCATCGCGCTCTACAACTACCTGAAAGGAGGTTGTAGCGAGGTGGGGGTTGGTCTCTTCTCCCCAAGTAACAAGCGATACGACGAGAGGAAATGGCCTCAAGTTGCGCCAAGGGAGGTTTAGACTGGACATTAGGAAAAACTTCTTTACTGAAAGAGTGGTCAGGCCTGGGAACAGGCTGCCCAGGGAAGTGGTTGAGTCACCATCCCTGGAAGTATTTAAAAGACGTGTAGAGGTTTAGTGGGCATGGTGGTGTTGGGTTAACGTTTGGACTCGATGATCTTAGAGGTCTTTTCCAACCTTAATGATTCTATGATTCTTTACCTACCCCTCCCGGCCCTCTTTACCTTCCCAGTGGAGAACTGTTCCTAGCGTCACTACAGGGGTTTCCACTTCCCCAGCAGCTTGATACAACACGTTCCTTGCTGTCATGTCCTCTCCAGTCACAGTGGCCGATTGCCTGCCTTACACCAACTCTGCTGACTGAACATGTGCACAGCACAACATGTGGCACAATGACTTCACATTCTTGCTGTACTCAGAGTTGAAGTACTCCAAGGTATTACTATGGGTATTTTCTATGGAGAGCGTAAGGGATGGGAACTGCACGTGGGAATTATTTTACTACTCCCCCCCTCGCCTATCTGCTGATGCTGAAGTTTCTCTTATTCTCCTCCTGAGATTAGTGCCGAACATGTCAGCATCCCCACATTTAAATCAACTGTTTCCTGAGGATTTGGGATACCCTGGCCCAAACTAATTTAATGAGAACAATAATTGCTCATCTCCCACCACGTAAGATCTCAATCCTCTTCTTGGCACAGGTATGCCATGTAGCAAATGTTTCTGTACAAGACTTAAACTGTTCTGTGCTTTGAAGCTGTGGTGTTGCTGGCTGTTCATTGCTGGAATAATTAAAACTTCTCTTAGTAAAATATTTTTAACCGGAGTGTAATTTGATACACTGCCTGGTCTACACTGTTGAAAATGGACAAAGTTTCTTCCTTTCAGCTAGAAGAATAAAACAGATACCTAACAGTCTTTCGCTACTTTGTGGATGCTGCACAAACTGTCAGAAGGATCCATCTTTGCAGTGTGAATTACAGGCTGTGTGGTTTGGAAAGCTGCTCCTATTCTGCTGGTTATGTCCTTTCATCTCAGCCAACTGACTGTGGTTGTCAGTCCCATTCACCTCCTGTGCTCTGCTTCTTGTGATGCCTGTTTGGCTTCTTTATTATCTGCATTTTTAGCTGCCTCCGGTTTTCTCATTTCTTTATTTTTGTCTGCTGTAATGCAGAAAGGCTAGTTCTATTTCTTTGGACTATTTCAGCTTGAGGCCAACTTCTAGCACCATCAAGGACATGGAGAGTTTTTACATTCTGCTGCAGCACGTGGCATAAGCCTCTCCCCTCTTCACGTTTTTTCAATTTTTATCGCTGTTTCATGTCCCATGAGACCCTTGAAATACAGTCATTGTCTTGCCACATGCCTGAGAGCTCTCCTGGCCGCCAGTGGTCACCCAAAGACACATTTTCCTTGTAAGCTCCTTTTGCCAGCTCTCAAGCAGAGTCTGTGGCGTGCAGAGACATATAACCACATGCGTGTATGGGAGCACATAGGGCTTGGTGGTCACCTTGCAGATACCTAAGGCGAGGTTTTTCAGGATGGCAATACCCAAGGAAAGGAACGCCTTAGGGCTCAACCCTCCTTGGAATAACTCCTAACAAAAGTTAAGCTAAAACTAAGTAAGTATTTATTTACAAATCCTGAACAGATGGCACATATGCAAACTTGTAGATACAGATGAACAAAGGGGATGAAAAAAAACCAACAAACACACTCCTTAAGCAGCACTTAATTCAGATCTGATGGTTTCCTTTACTCCGTATGACTCAACTGACAAGTTGGCAAATGCCAGGCAGCATTTACAACCAAGGTCTCTGGGTTACACTAAGTCTTTATGTCTTCAGGTTACATTCACTGGAGCCTGAAGCTGATGGATTCCTTTTCTGTGTTTGGTCCCTATACACCTTTTGAATCATTTCAATTGGAAGATTTTCTCCCAGCCTGCTAATTTATCATTCATTAACTCAAGCAAGAAGGGTTTTTGCCTTTCTTCCTACCACGCCATTGCTTGCTGCCTTATGCTTTGGAGGTGCTAATTTCACTTGTGCATCACGTGGACGCTTCTTAACTGCCCATACAGACAGGTTATAATCTTTTCCATAGTGATGTTATTAACTCTTTAGGGTGGAACTCCACTTCATCCTGGAGCTTGGAATATCCAAATCCCAGACGGAAGCTTTTTCACTTAGTTTGCTGACCCTATTTTATAGAATTCCATAATTGTAATTGATTCACACAGCTTGTTGCTGGCTCTTTCTGAAATCAAGCCTGAAGGTAATCAATAACTTTGAGTTATTAATAGATGTGAGGTGCCTTGTCTCCCTACTGCCTCTAAATTTAGGCTTTTGAGAAATGCCCTAAAAAATTCCTATCCCTTTTTTTTTTCCTTCTTGGCATGCTAATAACTCTTCCTCTGTCTACTAATGCTCTTTCCTTTCCTGCCCTCACTTCTTTATTCTCTTTCTTCTCCTTCCCTATTTCCTGTCTTCTTTTTCCTAATCTATTTCCCCCCAGGCTCCGATTCATGATCCCTGCGAGATGAAGCTGCATTGGCTGAGGAGATATGGGGGAGGCCATCTCTTTAGCCACTGCAGCGGACTCCAACAGGGATCATGAATCAGAGCTCTCTGCTGCTGTAGTTCAGTCTCACATAGTAATGTAAACTGGAGCTGATGGCAACTGCATTAATATGACAGCCTGAACTGCCTCAGCTGAGGAGTAGACGTACCACCTGTTCTGCCACTGCTGTGGTGGGGATGGTGATCTCTGGCAAAGTACAGGAACAGATAGCCATGCATCATCCTCCCTGTCCTCCATGAACTGCTAGAGCTTGGGAGTCAAGGTCCTTGGACTTTCCATTTTTTCTTGTCTTCAAAAATTTCTTCTACAGCCTCTTGAAAATTAACATTCCTTGCACAATCTCATAGTCCAAGACTGCTAACTTAAAAAGTCCAGTTTCACCTCAAACCACCCTATCTGAGTGAGAGAAAAATAAACTCATTGGCTAAAGTCTATTGCCTTGTACCTCCAGGGGTGGAAAAGAAAAATAAGCAAATTCTCTAGCTGCACCTAATTAAGGGCTATTGTTACAATTCTCTCCTCCCTTCATATAAAAAGGAACCACAGCTCTCAGGGATATTCTTTTCATGTCAATGGAGCCATAACAGCTTTGATTTGTGTGTCACTCTCGCCAGCTGCTCACATGAAGAACTGTGTTTTCTCCTCACATTAAGTTCCGAATTCATTCCAAAGGAGGACTAGAACGAACAGTTGGCTTCTGCGTGCCCAAAGAGCATGGGATCAAGTTCTGCTCTTCTCCAGAGACACAGCACTCTATGGAAACCAAATCAAAGCTCTCATGTGGTACCCTGTTTCCCTCTTTAGCCAAATTAATCCCTGCTCTGGCAGCAGTGATGATACATTAAATACCTTGCATTGATTTTATTACCCCTTTTTATTATTCTCATCTGGGTTCAGATGAAGGATTTCTTCACTTGAAATATTCTTACCTTTTGTAAGCCACCTTTTTGTGTTAGTGGGCTAAAGACTCACTTGGAGCTGGATAAGAACAAACAAATCTACTTAAATGACTGGCCTTTGAAACTGAAATTTAGAAACATGCAGTTTTGTTACTGTAAAATGTTCAGGGTGTTTTAAAAGTGGTGTGAAAAAATGAGATAAAGCTTTAAAGTCAGTAAGGGCAAAATGCCGCA
This sequence comes from Fulmarus glacialis, assembly GCF_000690835.1. Taxonomy (NCBI): domain Eukaryota; kingdom Metazoa; phylum Chordata; class Aves; order Procellariiformes; family Procellariidae; genus Fulmarus; species Fulmarus glacialis. Next base: position 897 of record NW_009211334.1, on the reverse strand, counting down.
TCTCTATGTCTAGACCTAATGTTGTCAGCAGGCAATTCCCTTGCAGTAGGATGGGTGGTATTTATGCTAAAGCAGAGTTTCTGCCTAGCAAATTCTGCAACTTCAGATGTCAGGCTAGATTTCAGTGTATGTGTTCAGGAAAGTCACAGTCTCTCTGGTTGTGCCTCCAGGTATGACCTAGCAGAAGACTCAGTTTTCCAATTCAAGAGTCTGGCTGCAACGTGCTGTGACTCTTCTCGCCTGTATGTCAGGCTCTCCTTCCCGTGGAAAATATGGCAGGAGGATAGAGGGGAGGATAGAAAAGTGTCCTGAAATGTTCTTCTCCTCCTTCCCCTGCAAGACTTTAGCTGTCTGTGCTGAAGGCCAGTTCTCCAATATGAGCTGTTGAGAATATGTGCAAGGTCCTGCACCTGGGTCGGGGCAACTCCTGGTATCAATACGGGCTGGGGGATGAAGGGATTGAGAGCAGCCCTGCTGAGAACGACTTGGGGATACTGGTGGACGAAAAGCTGGACATGAGACAGCAATGTGCGCTCGCAGCCCAGAAGGCCGACCGTATCCTGGGCTGCATCACAAGTAGCATGGCCAGCAGGTCGAGGGAGGTGATTCTTGCCTCTCTACTCTGCTCTGGTGAGACCCCAGCTGGAGTCCTGCATCCAGCTCTGGAGCCCTCAGCACAAGAAAGACATGGACCTGTTGGATCGGGTGCAGAGGAGGGCCACAAAAATGATCAGAGGGATGGAACGCCTCTCCTGTGAAGCTGGGGTTCAGCCTGGAGAAGAGAGACCTTATTGCAGCCTTTCCGTACTTAAAGGGGGCTTATAAGAAGGATGGGGACAGACTTTTTAGCCGGGCCTGTTGTGATAGCACAAGGGAGAATGGTTTTAAACTAAAAAA
>NW_009211333.1:30512-45149 GCF_000690835.1 Fulmarus glacialis | reverse complement strand
GTCCAGCCAAGGTCAACCCACCACAAGTTTCTCCAAGAGTTCATTTCTACCTTTTCACTTTTAAATGTTTTGATTAATATGCTTATGATGTCCCTGTAATTTATAGAACTTTTATTTACCTTATAGACACACTTGTGTTCCTCTGTTGTTTCAGTGTACACAATTAAGCAATGCCTGGTTTATTGACTAAAATGCCAGTTGTTTGCTGGAACCCAGACAATCTTTCAGGTCAATAAGAGAGTTGGTGCACTTAAGTAATAAAATGATGCTAGAGTAGTTTTCCGTACTGTATGTGCGAGGCGAATACACAGATTAATTAACCTCATGACAAAGTAATTATGCAGAAAATGTAGTATGTAAAGGAGATGTTTCCAGTCAGAACAGTTACACAGGCAAATATGCTGAGAAGCCTCTAAAACACCTCATCATGCTACAGCTAGATTAACAACTGTAATTAAACTCTCCAATAATGTTTATCTAAATATTGTATATATAAAAAGTGTGGACTAATCTGAGGTGAACAGGTTGAGGAGAAGAGAGCTAGAAGAAAAAAGGGTACGTTTCAATAAAGAGCAAAAATTTGCATAATATTTTACTGCAAAAAATAACTGATTGGTTACAGGATTGTCAGAAACATACTTGTAAATTTTAAATATACCAGGGCTATCTAGTTTTACTACTGTGATTGTATGTTATATAATGCAGGATATAAAAGTGTTTTCAAGTATGTCATGAAGCATTGATGAGTCGAAAGTTCAGCACTAGCATATCATCTGATTTTCAGCTTGTTGAGCTCCCAGTCAGCCATCAAATTATATCGATTTAAATTGGGTCTAAATAACACCCATTAACTTTACTTGGTCAATTTATGACCAGTGTTTTCTCACTGGAAATATTTAGAGAAATTTCAAAATGGAATTCGCATATTCTATTCCTAAGAGCAAAGTGGCTTACTTCAGAAAGAGCCTTGGGTAACTTACTGGCTGCAAATGTCACTCTGAGGAAGGTCCAAGGAAACATTTCCTTAAACGTGTCTTTTATACCTTATTTTGATCTACTTGGCATCCATTTTGCACATTTCTTAACCAAACTGCTTGATACTTCAGGTGTAATTGCCTTTCTAAAGAAAGAACTTTTGTATCTATAGTTTATCAGCACTTTCAAGTTAAGACCTTACTATCCTAGTTATATTATTAGTATCATGACAGCTTAAACCTCCAGTTCATTACTAATCAAAAACAGTTCTAGCAAGTAAACTTGTCTAATTTAATAAAAATATCAGGTGTTTCTTCTCCTTTCTAAACTTAAGTTTAATTGCTATAGCTTTTGTGGTGATGGGATACTTTCTAAATATAAGCATATTTATAGTCAATTCACTTGAATTGGAAAACTTATTGCACACGTATTTTTCCTGCTTCTGTTTAGGTACACCTAAAATGTCTCCATAGTGCTAACAAGCTAGCAGAAAATTAATTTTCTGCAGCCATCATCTTCTGCTTCTACATCTTTAAGCAGAAGTTAAACATGGGACATTTCATTCCCAGTTTGGGGACATAAGGACAGTGAAAATAGAGTATTTTCATGTTAATTCCTGAAGTCTTGCTTGAGTATAATGGGGGCGGGGGGAGGGGCAGAAAATGGGGGGACAATGCGGGCATCATCATACACACAAAATGAAAAAAAAAAAAAACACCCAAACAAAAAAAACACCACCCAAACCAAACAAGCCAAGTTCATAGAAGTCTGATCTGGGGATCAATAGCATTGCAGAATAACGTCTTATTTTACCATCTCACATAATGCTTCTGAAGGGTGACTTTCCCCACCCTTGTAGGAATGGAGCAGGCAATGAGCTGTACGATAATCCTAAACTTACTGTGGAGACCCCCTGGGCAGTATTGTTCAGAAACTGCTCTGCCATTTGGAATGAGACAAAGAAAGAGGGTACAAAATCTAGTATTTCTAAGCAAATCAACCTCTATTCAAAATTTCCAAGCCAAACAAAGGCTATTTGGGAAAATAATTCTCAAGCAATTCCCAAGCACTCTAAGAAATTCAGGTTACTAAACTTTACATTGAGTTTTGCAAAGAGAATAATGTTCCTGCTTTAGGCTTGTTGGTCCTATATTTCCATCTCATTACTTCCTTGCAAGATGTGCAAAATTTGCAGTTGCCTACCAAAAGCTGGTGCAAAAGTCCTACTTCAATTAACAAAAAATTTTCACAGAGCTCAGGGGACTTCACTCATTTTGCTAAATATAAAAAATTGTCAGAGGTGCTTGTTAACATGAGAAGATAATTATGGAAACTCATACATAAACATACCTTTCAGACAAATCTTCACTTTGTGGCCTTATTAAAACAATGTTAGGTACTACTATTACTAGTAAAGAGGTGCAAAGACTGAAGGGTGGGTGAGCATCTATTTGCTAGCTCCATTCAGCAGTTCTGAGATTGAACTGCGAAATTTTTCAAGGGTTAGAAAAAGCAAATTTATTTCATATATTCATCAATAAATTGTAACGTAACAGGCCACTTTCACTGTATCTTTAAAATAGGGGATTGTCCAAAAGCTTCAGCAATGTCGTCTCATTCACTCATTTCCATAGAGCATGAGAACTCCATATTGAGTTGGAGTAAGCTGGCCGTATAGTTCACCATCTTGTTTCCAATGGCACAAGAGAAAACTGTGAAAGTTTTCAAATGTAAATTCTGCATGCTATTGAATTACTTTCAAGTAATTATAATCTCTCGTAATTTGCTCTAGTCTTTCTGTTTCTTTCTCCACTTGACATAGCTTTTGTCACGTAATTCTGAAAACTTGCATTTCTGTTAAACCTTTTTCAGGATGAGACTACCAATGAGAATACAATGTTCCATGCAAGATTATACATGTATTAAATATAACAGTAATTTGAACATATTGTAATGACAGGTAGCACCAGATGGTGCAGTCACAGGTAGTATTACTAGTTCATTTTCAGTTATGAATGATCTATTTACTTTAACAAAATAAAATGTAATTGTTTATTTTGCAGTCCAGATTCTACTGGTCGCTTGTTTCCAAAGAAAATGGAAGTGTTCTCTGATTTTTTGTCTCTACCTTTTTAGCGGGTGTAGTCTTGGTATGGAGTTACATACTCCACCCCACTTCCCAACCCCAAAGCCAATAAACTAATGTAATGTTTGTACTATACTTCTTGATTAAAGACAGAAAAAAGCTATGCCTGCATTCTGTTGATGAACATCTGTTCAAGACAGTTTTATGCAAATTCATGTTTCTTGTTTAATTTGCTGGGTGGGCTCAACATCACTGAATTCTCTCCCCATGGGAATACTATACCTACTGATATTCAAATAGGCTTCCATTGTTCACCCCTCACCCCATTCAGCATATCCAAGTGTCGAGAGTTTTCTTCAACCACTACCACACCTGTAGCTGCAATGAATGAGAATAAGCAATGCCCTTTGTAAAAATGGCATTGATTATGTCTATGAATCAGATGTAGGAATGCAAATTAGTATTCATTTTGGAAACAAGGGGCTTTACAAACATAAAACTTGAAAGATTTATGTTCAAAGTGCCTGACACTTTTTCCTCATATGTATCTTCAAAGAATGCTTAAAATTAGAGCAATCACTTTAAAACATTAAATTTTTTTGTCCTTTTTTACAACAGTAATTATTTTTAATAATAGATTTTTCAGAAAACTTTTCAAGATAAACTACTTAATTGTACATCATTCCTGTGAGGTGAATGCAGATGTGTTGTTTCTTTTTTTTTGAGGGCTTGGTGGGGGGAGGCTTGGGTTTTTGTTTTGTTTTGTTTTTTTAACTGATGAGAAAACTAAAATGGCAGGGTCACCAGCTCAATATGACATTCAGCACCAGATGCACTGCAAAATTCTAACTCTCATTAATTTCATTTAAGGTTGTACGTACAACTCAGCTAACATAAGACATTCAAAATTACGGACTGCTTTTAAAGATCTCAGTGCAACTTTCCAAGGTCAGATGAGTCAAGACAGAACAAAAACAAGAATTCATACGTTTCCTCCTCTGTGGCATGTTTTATAATTACCAACAGACTAGCAATAACCATACAAGGAACTCTAAGTGCTGTACAATTGCAAAATAATACATTTTGCAGAGGGATAAAGTCCACCTGCTCTTCTTTTAGCTGGAATTTTCCATCCTATTTTTGTGTATTCAGCAAAACCTGAATTCCTATTTAAAGAGGCAAAGGATAGCATTCACCTACCCGATAGGAGGATTTGCTCAAACATTCAAAGTAATGAAGAGCTAACATACAGTTTTCAACCACAATCCAGATACAGGTATAACAATCTGGACCCAATTTTCAGTTTCCAAAAGGAAACCAGTAAGATATAGAACATTATAGTACATGCACTAAACCAGGACTGAGGGTATTTAAATTTGTTTCCTCATGCTGTCAAAAGTCTCACATATGACCTTGAGGGGTTCATGATCTCTCTCAAATTTACATCTGGGGACTCCACACAACAATGATTTCTGTCTTTTCTATGTATATTTTAAACTCTTCAAATCAGGGTCTGCCTTATTATATGCTTATTACAGCAAAAATCCCCAATTAAGTACCAAACGCATCATTGTTCTCTGAGTTTCCATAATATATAAATACACTAAGAATTATTTGAGTCTTCCAAATCATGCAAGTCAATGTCAGGAGATGTTCTATCTCATTAAAGAGAATGTCAGGAGCCTCTTCATCCCACTTATTCTGCAATTGGTGAACATTCATCCACCTCACTGTGGGTAGAAACACCTCTCACTTTCAGAAGATATGATATTTTTATGCACACACTTAAATGCAGCTGTTATTAAGAATGCAGTCACATCATTTTTTATTCTAATAGTGGGAGTACATAATCAGTTCAAGTGCTGCACTAGTAAGGAGAATTCAAGACAAATTATAAGTCATGGATAATTACTATTAATAGAAAATATGCCTCAAGGAGAATGGAGTTATTAGATAAACATCGTTGCAGTGCTTAGTAGCTCAGGAGTGGATAAAAGAAAGGAGAATGAGTTGCTCTGGGATTCCTCCACCCTGTAGTAGTTGAAGGGATATATTTTTTTAGAATCCTTTCTGTTCCTAGCCACATAAATGCAGATTTCATTTTAGAAGAGGCACGAGAAACTACAGAACAGTGCCATCTCAAAACAGTGCAACATTTGGTATTGTTGCAGGAGTTGTAAAGGCTCCCCAGCCAAAGCACAGGCTCACTCTTACTCTTGCACACCTTTCCGCCTCAACTGATCATGGTTGAATCTCCTTACAGCGATACTGTTGAAAACAGGAATTAGTTATCAAAAGCAAGTTTTTGTGTATATGACCTGGCTGCTTTAGATTTGAATTTGCATAGAAGTGACATAATTTGCTTGCTGTATTAAGTTTCATGCCCTGTACTGGAAGAAATATTTCCAAGCCTGCCTTCCTTCCTCTCAGCCTTATTTCAGTTGGACAGCTGACTGTTGTTCTACCAGATGGTAGATACTTTTCCTTTACTTTAGTATTAAAAAAAAATTAAGCAAAGAAAAAAAAAAAAGAAGAAATACCCTTTCGTCTTGAAGAGGAAAGTGTGATTATTGAACCACTTGATTTGCTTGGTACGATGGTATAATCTTTGATTGACCCACATTTCCTCCAAACATTTGGTGGCTGGTTTCCTTTAATGGCACTCTGGGAAGGATTACCTTTAAAGCCCCACGAAGCAAAGTCATGCCAAGCCAGCCCGCTTTCAGCCCTAAAGTGGTTGGCTGCTGTAGTACACTATTGGACGCACCTAAGGTGGGAGACAAGAGGCCAGAATGGCAATGCTTTTGACAACCTGAAAAAAATAAATCAATAGCTTGCTAACACACACCCTGAGGTGTTTCAGTACTAACAAAGAACAGATTATTAACCTGACACATCAAAAGGTTTTTAAAATGAATGTCGCTTTATTATAGTGTAAAAACTACTGAAAAAATTGCTTGTTTAAAAAACCCCTTTTACAGAGAGAAAGAGGAAAGAGATCACTGCAATATTTATTTTTCTACATTGAACATATCTGGCTTTATTATGAATCCTTCCCCCGTCTGTAACTAAAAGAAAACAAACTTTTCCCCAGCTGTTTTTGAAAATGACCTGCAGTTGTTTTAGACTAATCCCTTTGTGCTATTTGAAATCAACATGTTTGCTGTAAACAAGAAAGGTTTTCTTCATTGTGACCTCTGTGCAACAGGAGAAAAAAGGCAAAGCAGAAAGATGGGGATTGAAGAATCTGGGTATAGGCTTTCCTGGCAGATACGGAGGGGCCACAGTACGATCTTTTAGTCCGGAGGGTGTCTTTGGTAAGCAGCATCTATCCTGAATTGCTCTGTTTGCTTGTTCAGTTGGAGTAAATAGTGCAGGATTATATATAAAACTTCTATTCTTAAAAGGAGTTCTTTTCTTCTTAAGTACTATTCTTAAAATACTTCCAGTATTTCTGGCAATCAATGACCCCACACTTTATGATAATTCTTGATAAATTAGCCTGATTTCACACTGCTTTGCAGTCAAGGACTGCAGAAAAGAAATGTTGTCTGGCATTTTCTAGTCTGTATGCCTGTAGGCAAGGTAAGCATATAGAATGTTTTCCATGGAAAATTTCCTTGGCTTACAAGTATTTCACATTTCACAGAAGGCTGATGTATTACCAGTTTACAAACCCCATTCGGTGCAATTTTTGTAAAAGCAGAAGACTAGGTAATTGTAGAAAACTGAGCATTATAAAGGGCATCTAGGAAAAGTAGCATTACAAGTGTTCATGCTTGGAAGAATGAAACCATTGCTGCTTACAACACCGTTGATCTGCAGCTCACACAGAGTGATGCAATAAATGCCTGAGAACTGCTATTTTCCACCTGATCCTCTTTTGAACATTGGTTCTTTCTGAAAAAAATATATGGGGAAGGATGCACAGCATCCTTCAATCACAAGTAATTACAAATTGTCTTTTTTACCCCTGAAATTTCTGCCTTTCCACTCCACCTCCAAAGCTGGACAGGGTGTGTAACTGAATCGGTTGAGACAGTAGGGAGCTGACCCCTGTGGGATATTGGCCCGCGCAAGGCTGTCAGGAGCTGAGGAGGAGCACTCAGGCACCAGCAACATGAGAGTTGGCATAAGCACTGTCTTCTCTGTGTTTTGTGAGTGAAACACAGTCTCTACGAGAGTTACACCATAAATCACAATCCATGTAACTGCTTGTTTGAGTCTCTGTCACATCGTATGTGACTCCCCAGACACACTTCTGTGGCTTTTTTATCGACACATCATCACAAGCTCACAGACGCGTAACTCCCCCGTCGTATTGAACAGCAGTGCCAAATCTGGCACAGTTTGATCACCCTCTGTGTAAAGACATGTCTCAGAAGGGACATCTGTGAACTCAAGTGGGAGGCAATGGCAGACCTCTCCTGCCAGCTGGCCGAGGGGCAGCATGGATGTCAGCCGCGAAACAGCTGTTCTTCCACCTGCAAGAGTCACGGTGGCAAGCTGCTTTCAGAGCAGTGGGGGAAAGATACAAATGTATATTTTCTAATTATGCAATTGCACTCTCCTGACTATTTTCCATTTGGGAAAGCAGAGCAAATTGGCACAACTAGAAGTTTTGCTTCACTAATGCATACATGGATCAAACTGGCATCTGCGTTACAGAACAGAAACAACAGTCAAAGCAATTCTCAACCTCTACTCACTGTAATGACAAGAGTTATGATGTCTTGTAATTTGATGCAAAGAAACTTAATAGTGCTGTAACAGAGAAGAAATGACATGAAGAAATATTTAAAGGCTAGATTTCATGATACATAAAGATTTTTCCTTTAATAAGTCACAGCAGTCAGAAGTGACATGATTTGTCTTTGAGACACTTCACAGAAGAAATAGTTCACGAATTAGGGAACCAATGGCAGCTTTATTTATTTATTTATTGGAGGTATGCCAGAGCAGCCCTGGGACGTACACCCCTGCTTGTTGCCTTCATTGGCCACAAACCTGGACAGAAGCTTCACGGTGCTCTGCACAGTTCTACTCTTAAATCCTTGACAGCTTGACTTCTGCATAATGACACTGGCTAGGTACACAAATAGGGACTCAAAGTAGAACATATAACAGCTGGTTTTGGTCCTTGCAGCATGGGTATTCTCCACCAAAATACAGGGCATTGAGAACCCCTTATTGCAGTTTTGGACCCTGAAATACTTTTCTATACAAAATACAAAGTAGAAAGGTGTGACAACAAAGACTGAGCAACTTCAGCAAGCCTTCTCAGTCGTAATACTGCATTCAGACTCACTGTCTGAATAGCATCCTAAAACTCTGTTGGTCATTCCTAAAAGCCTTCATATGAAACAAAAAGCCATATTAAGAACAGTCACATAGTAATAAATTACCTCCTTCACCCTATTAGTATTTAAAAAAACAGATTCTAATTAAGTGATACTTTTCAAGGAAAAGAAAAATTTTGAGACAGAAACTTGAGCGAATAAAATACAAAAGGAAAGCACATAGCTCTTTCTGCCAGTGTCCTGCTCATACCTAGTAGGTCAAAAAACTGAACAATGTGCGTGTGTACAGAAAGAGGAAGGATCCATGTTAAAAAAGTGAGGTGGAAATCATTAGACAAGGACTTAATATTTCTGAAAGACCCTCCTTTTGAGTCAATAGGTATCCACAGTCAAATCCGTCTTTGGAGCTGAGCTTGTCAAAAGCTCTCAGAACCAGGTTTTCAGGCTCTCACTGTTAAGGTTTTGAGCTGTATTTCCAAGGGAGGACAGCTGACAATGAAGTACTGTCATTAAGACCATAATACTAAACTTTTCTTTCAGGAAAGAACAAGCAATGTAACATATAAAAATAGTTACGGATATTCAGGATTGTTTTGTTGTTGCTTTATGTTTATTTTGTTGGCTTTCTTAAAGATGGGAATATCTCTTCCAAAACCGATGTTTGAAAAGTGTCCTCACAAGGCTGACTAAAATTGGAATGAATAGAACTAGAATAAACACAATTTCATATTAGTTTTCATCTGTTATTATCTTCAGCTCTCCATTTAACTGTGAATGATCATGAACAAAATTTGTTTCTCTTACTCTTTCATGTGGGATCACTCAGATTGAAACACACTAATGAGCCTTTCAGAGCTGAGCTCCCATTTCCCACTTTCTTTGAGCATTGCTTCAGAAAGCAGATTTGCTATTCGTGGAAGCAGAGAAGAGGAAGAAGCTTTAGAAGTGAACCCAGGGCAGGTCCAAGGGATGATCATCAGGATGCACCTGCCGCCTCATAAAGCAAGGAGGCTGGGGTGGGATGATGGAGGAAGGAGTCTGCACTACCTGCACCCAACAACATTTCAGCAGTACCTAATCATAATTTTTTCAAAGGTGTACAGCACTTAATACAGAAACAGGAAGGTGATGAGCAGTACAGCTCCGTGCTACACCTGAGTAATTCAGCTGTGAACCCAGCACTTCCAACAGGCTGAGAAGCAGAGAGACACTATGAATGGCCAAAAAAGAGTCTACAGGAGTTCACTTGTACACAGCAATAACAAAGCTCTGTCTCTCAAAACAAAACCAAAAACAGTCAGGCAGATACTTTATTATTCCATAATAGGTTTTTGGTTAAGACAAAATAAGTGTTAGAAATATGACGTCCTGTTTTCAGTAGCGTCTTAAGCCAACAAGAGTAGATGTATTAATAACAAGGGCCTAAGCAAGCTATTACTGAAAGTTTTAGGTTAAGATGTTTTTTTTACTCCTATTCATACACTGGACACACATTTAAAAACCTAGAATAGAGTGATTAGAAATCAGGCAGCCTACAGTAACAGAAAAATTTTGAGAGAAAATCAGAAACTTACTCAGAAAAAGCATTAGAGGAATGTAGTTCTAAAAAAGGACAAAAATAAAAACCTGCAAATATTAACAGGAAGGCAGGAAGAAAAAAAAATTAATACCAAACATCATTCCAAAGCCTTGAGAAGGTGATTTCAAAGGAAACAGGGAGATAAATGGATGACAACATGCATATTAATGAGCCCAAAGCAATTCTCAATTACAGTTCATTATCATTAACCATTTGAAAAGTAAAAACCAGATAAACAACTCAGCCTACTCTAGCAGGAGTTGAAAATTGCCTGGCAAGAGATGCTTCCCTCTCAGGAATTCTAAGTAAAGGCAAAGAGCCTCTGAATGTAACACTTAAGATTCAATTCAGATAATGAAAAAGACTTGGGGAAAGGGGAATTGAGTTGCATTATCCAGAAGGACAAAAAGTAAGACCCGAAGACAACACACTATTCATAATATTCTGAACCCTCCATTAAATAATCCTCCCATGCTGGCTCACATTAAGACTCCAGTCTGAGCACCAGGTTGCAGTGCAACTCCCCTGACCTCTCCACCTCCATTTAACCTTATCATCTCACACCCAGCCCTGCTCATTCTGAAATAATGCCCCATCAGCAGCTTTCGGGGTCTGCTGATTGTTTTCTTGGTGCTCACTACTGTAGAAACTTCCCCTGAAGACTGCTGACTAAATACAATTCCCATGCAACTGCATACATGCTGGGGACCTATTCGCAGCACACACGTTATAGGTTCAATGTCAAGAATTTCTTGCCTTGTAAGTATAAAAATGAGTCACCTGCCTTGTTTAGATCCTGACTTAAGTTTTGGAAGGAACAAGGATGTCAGAAGGGGACAGGATTTAAAAACTAAAAGAGCAAACTAAGGCTGGTAGAGAAACTTTGGGAGGCAAGGACTCATCATACTTGCTGTAAAGAGTACAATATGCTCTATTTGTCACACCGAAGAAGTTTTAGAAAGTTTCCTTCTCCTCTCAGAGCCTGTGACTGACTGTTGTGGTGAGCCTAAGCCATCACTCAACCTCCTTGGGACAAGTGTCTAGAAATTAATAATCTGCAAAAACCTGAAGGTGTTTTGGTGACCCGCAGGAGTGGGAAATGAAAGAGTAGAGCATGTATCGCTCAGCAGCTTCTCTGCCATCTACCAAAACAAACAGGTTTCGCTCTTGAGAGCCTGGCATTTAATTCACAGACCAGATGAAGCACCTAAGGGAAGGTGCTGGAGCACTCTCCTGCAAATTAATTGAGAGTTTGGCACCTCTGAAGAGATTCCCGGAGTGCTACCTTGGAGTCAGCTCCTCTGCTGCCAAGAGGGGTGTGACTGTGCTTCCCCAGGGAGGCTGCCCTCGGTCGAGGCCATCTGCAAGGGTTTGTGCCTTGGGGTTGCTGTGGGCATCCCTGCGTGGCAGAGAGGCCCCATGCACCACCCCCACCGCCCATGAGCGGAAGGGCCCCACTGCCGTGGTGCGGGCAGCACTTCCGTGTTCAATGCTTCATCAATAGTGTAATCTGTTTCAAAACTATTTAATCTGTATTCTAAATCTATTTCATCTGTATTCAAAAATAGTTTTATCTACTCCAAAGCTTCATTGATAGACAATTTATAAGCTCTTTTCCACCAGGCTTTGGACCATTCAGACAGAGGTGGGACTGTCATGACTAACACAACCTCTGTTTCAGTCAGAAGTATGTATGTATGCCCTAACTGTCCCTTTAAAAGTCTGTGTCAAGAAAACAACTGGAAAGAGACTGGCAAAGAAAGAAATCTTGCAATGATTCCATATTAAAACCAGAGAGGTTCGATGGCATCACTTCTTTCTTTCTTTTACTTATTCAATCTTATTTTCTTTTATTTTTCTTATTTTCAAAGTTGTAACTTCTGGTAAATTTATGCATTCTCGGTATTTTTCCTCTTTTGATGTTACAAAATCTTCCACTTTCATAGCTCCATTTTATACAAAGTAGGAAGCCATTTTGCTAACCTCCAAATTTTAAAAAACTTTTATAATTGAGGCTTGAAAGACAGTCGTATCCTCCCACTGGGTCAGCAGTGGAATCAGTGATTCCCTTGATGTCAGAAACATTCATTATAACTTTTCTTAAGCAAGCTGCTTTAAACTTTTGTTGCCATCTGCATCTAGTACACAAGGAATAAAGCATTTGTCTAACACTAGATGATTACAATTTCTATGAAGATTTTATTTGTTAATAAAAAGCTGAGAGTCTGTGCATACCATCAGAAATATAAACTGGGCTTGTTCAATGAAGTTAGCAGCCAAAGAATTTGTTCATAAGTTCCATTTCTTTCAATGGAACAATACAGTTCTTGCTCTTTGTGGTGAAATTAGGCAATCATTCTGTTCTGTACAGTATGGACTTCATACTGCTTTTTTCCCCAAAGCTGGTATTCTCTAGTCCTAGTCAGAATTTCAAAACAAGTGCTAAGACTTGGAACACAAAGGAACAAACCCACAACTTTGAAACCTTTTCTCTAATGAAATTAGCCGTATCGATGCCCAGTTCTACACAAATACTTCCAGCACCTCTAAGTGAAAATAATTTTATTTTCCAAACTTTTAACACATTAAGGAGGAAATATATGTAGTTGTTCAATATTCACATTGATCACTAAAATTTAAGAATTGTGTCCTGATATTAAAAGCATTTGATTAGTTTAAAAATATCCTTTCAAGAAATAATTACACAGCAGCTTCTGTGTAGTACATAAATCTGATTTTATTTTTTAATTCAATGTTGGAACCCTGTGGGATGCTTTCCCATAAGAAAAACTATTTCCCAAAGCACTTATTCTTTTGTTTTCTTGAAATGTACCTGGTGACTACAGGGTTTGGGAAAACAGAGCAGAAATAATTAATCTGGATGAAGAACTCCAAACTATAAGACTTGTTCATTTGTGCAGACATCCTTCAAACCCTTAAAACAGAGTTAACCGATCATAAGCTCTTTGACTGAGAAGGGCTCTAATGACATTTCTTTCAGCAATTAACAGTACTTGTTCTGCGTTCAAATGTGTTTAAGCAGGTAGAGCTAGGGTAGAAATCAGGGAATAGAGAAGCACACAACAATTACGAGACCTATTCGAGTAATATACTCGTCTTTTAAAGTGCCTCCCTACACACATCAAGTCCACAACGCTCAGGTTACAAGTGAGAAGAATGCCGTAAAATGACTTTCCCAAGCAGAAAGTTTTACATAGGATTATCAGCATTTTGCATTTGTTTATTAAGCAATTTTCTGCTGCATTTATAGGAGACTTATACAGGTTCACACAACTCATTGGCATCTCAGATACTTATGAAGTTTCTTTTACTCTTCATAGTGGCAGTGTGATTTGTATGACTTCTGGTAAACAGGTGATTTGGAGAAATCACAGAACTCTTTACCAAAGCCTCTGAAGAAGCCTCACCAACAGCTACCATTCTCCCATTCTTAAAGTCACTGTCATATACAGCAGGGGGGGAAAGGGAGAAAGGAGAAAAAAAAAAAAGAAAAAAGAAAAAAAGACTAATTTATTTGATATTCAATTTTTTCCCTGCAGCTTTCATTAACAAAGTTCACTATTAAAGACATTTTCTGCTTTATTGCTCAATATCACAATGCTGTATTGTTTAATTCCAGAAAGACATTTCAATGTAACATCTACTGTTGAAAACATCTTGCAGACTACCAAGCCAACAAAAGTTTTACCATTAATTTCAATAAGCATAAGCTGTCAAATTCATATTAAGAAACATATTTTGCTGATGTGCCAGTAAGCAATGCGATTATAGGGGTATATTACCCATCTATCATTTCACTGCATTGCTATTGCAATAAAACATTGGGTTTAACTAAATGCTTTGATGTCATCAGCATCCATGAAAATGGAGCATAAAGAATGCATGAATGGGAGACCTCTCCAATCTGGAAGTTAATTTGCATGACATTATGACCTTGTTTGCATTGCAGAATATTCCTTTTAGAAAACACGCATTTTGAATACCCAGGAAATGCAGTGCTGAGATCTTAATAGGTTATTAGCTATATTTCAGCTTCCCCAAATTTTTCCAGACGGGTGTAATATAAATGAAAAGAAATTCTTATTATGGGAGAAAGGGTTGGCTTTTTTATTTAGAGATCCAGGAGAACAACGTTAACATGTATTAAGAGAACAGTTTTAAGCTACTGCCAGTCCTCCCTCTTAATATTGCACTACATTTTAGAGGAATACACATGCTATCATTTCCTCTGAGAATTTATATTGTTCAGGATAAAATTATTACCTGTATTTTCAGCTTTATAAAAAGCTGAATGTTGCTGTTATTATTATATTCATTAATGAATGAATATAATGAAATAAGGCAGGAATACACTTGTTTTCATCCAACAGCACAAAGTCTTTGGCACTTACCACTTTAAGTAAGCAATAATAGTTTATTACCCTCAAAGACAACTAAAAGGAAAAAATAAACTAAGAGAAAAGCTCTAGCCTTAGTTACTACTTGCTTTGGCTTGCAGGGGTCAGGCCCAGAGCCCATGCTGTGCTGCTGCCCTCCCCTTCCTGACTGCTGACTTAAGGCAATCAGGACCAGAGGTGCTCACCTGAGAGCAGTGAAAGGGAAATCTGTGGCCAAGAAAAGGCTGAGCTGCTCCCGGCTCCTAACCACAGCAGCAGCCGGCAACATTCTCAAAGGGA
>NW_009211333.1:0-30481 GCF_000690835.1 Fulmarus glacialis | reverse complement strand
CAGCACGTGCCCCATCCTGCACAAGAGACTGACAAACCTGACTTCTTCAATGGGAAAGCAAATACAGAGACAGTAGATGCACACTCACATTTGGTGTTTAGGGTAAATGATATTTTGATGCACCAAGGTCTTTTTTACTAACGGAAACTAAGCTCCAGAAGTATTTTGAGAAAGTATCATAAATCCTTCAATCCTATAAATCATGTCATTGCATACGAATATATAACTGCCGGTATCTGCATTTGGGAATTCATTGTGAGGTTCAGGATACAGTACATTTTCCCTAAATGCCCAGCTTCTAGACTGGCTGTTTGGAAAGCATTCATTCACAGCACACCAAGAAAAAAAAATTGTATTTTTGCGCTTAGGTTAAGCACTCCAAACTCTACTCCAAAAAAGGGACATAAATATCCTTAAGGCAGGAAAAAGATTATCTAATGGCAGTCCACAGCTAAAGACTCCTATTTTCATACAGACCTACCTACTCCTTCAAAAAGCACCCAAGAGCAACTCTTGTTTGCTGGAAAATGGTACTTAGTAAACCACAGATCTTTTCAAGAACTTAGAGATGCAGAATCTTCCAATAGCTGGTTATAATGGTTTTTTTCTACTTATTCTTTTGCTTGTATTCTCTCCAATATGTTACCGTGCTGCTCTTAATGAAAGTATTCCCAGAAGTACATCTGTGAAAGCAGAAGCAAGTGTAGCCAAAAAACAGCTGGGTCATTCACAGCCCTTGAATTCGAGGGGAACGCAAAGTCCCTGCAGGCCCACGAGCGCACACAGCCCAGTCCTGGGGGCAGGCTTAGCCCTACCCCTTTGAAGTGGGAGCCACGCATTATTCAGACATGCAGCACGCTAACGGAGTCTGCAATCTCTGACTTCAAACTTAGTTATGCATCCAACTTACACCCCATGAGATTTTCTGGCTATGCAATTATTTCATCTGTAAAACAAATATTAGCTGTCTTCAGGGAAGGGGATGAGCATTTCATTCAGAAATGCAGAGGACAGAAGTTGGAGGAGAAACCTAAAGCTCTTCTCAGAAAGCAGTGCATGTCTGATGATGGGATGTAGTGATGCTGGCAACAGACCTGCAGGGGAGTGCAGAGATGCACCAGTGTCTCTGCTTTCTGTTGTAGTTATTTTTGCTTTTTTTTTGCTGTGTTGTTCTTTCCCTGCGCTTCTTGCCTTTGCTGCTTTCTAGACTGTTTAGACCTTGTCCAAACTGCCAAGTAGCATGCTTATTTGACTGTGATATCTCCTCTTCCCTGAGGAAGTACAGAGCCTAGGCTAGTTCTTCTGATCCTTGCCTTAGAGAGGCCATCATGCGCTAATTGGCTGCAAAATATATTAAATGACTTCATTTTCATAAGACATTGCCAATGCCACAGAATGGTGAGTTACATGTAGGACATTAAGCTTTCATTCAAAGAAAAAAAAAAAATCCTTTCTATTCTTTATCGGCACAGAGATGAGTTCTGAAATTTTTGCAGAAGTTTTCTGCACTGGCTGACAGCTTGCGCCAGCAGGTCTGAGTTTACGTAAAAAGTGTGATAAATCCAAAACGTATCAATTCACAGCATACAGACACCACCTTTGAGGACTGCTGGGTGCATAGAAGGAGTAAGCAAGTGCTGGAGACTCCTGGCTGTATCCGAACAGAACAGGAGGTGTGATTCACAGCATATCCAAAAGTGCTGGTCTTCCCCCATCATCTCGGGAGAACTCCAGCCTTCATCTCCATTCTTGTGTGCCTGCTTCCTTACAGCACAAGGGACTGGAAGGTTGGCTAGGAGGGATTTGCATATCAATTTTTGCTGTGATCTGGGGACACCTATGCCCAGCTAAATAGCAGTGTTGTGTCCTGCAGTTCAGGCATAATCCACTTGACTCATCCAAGCAGATGTCTTTCAACTGCTGCAGTATTTAAAGTGGTACTGAAAAGGGCACTTTTCAGTAACACACACGTTGCTTCTGACTTTTGCAGCAACATCTGAAAGATAAGAGTCAGCAAGACCTTTTTTGTTATTTTTGACGGAGGAAGACAGTTCAACCTGAAAAGCAGCAACCAGAGAAAATTTAGCCAAATGCCAATTTAAAAAGGAACTACAAAATTTGCAGATAAACTACAGAAAGTTCACTGAGTAAATTTCCAAGGTTTGCTTACTTCATAAAGCCTCTGAGGTCTTGTAGACTATTGCCCCAGCTACTTTCAGAGAAAAATATACTCTGACCAAATCCATTTTGAAAAGACACCTTGAGCAGAGCGGAATGTTATACTCTTATCAGTGACCCGAAAATGGAGTCATGGCTGCTGCTTCCTTCAGTGCTATTGAAAGCATTACGCCTACTTCACATGAAAGTGGGATGAACTAGATGGACTATAAGGACAGATATGCCCTGAAGCAGTTTGTGTTTGGTTAGCAGGTATGGCTAGCATGCTGGTTTTAGTATAATGTTCCAGGCAGATCCCAGGAACTTTATGAATAAAATGGTTTGTTTTTTTTTTTTTTCTTTTTTCTTTGGGGGGTGGGGTGTCTGTTATTTGTTTGGATTTTTTTGTTGTTGTTTTTTTATTAAAAAAAATATAATACTGAAACCATAACTTCCAAAGTAGTACAAAAATAATTAGAAAATTTTCAGCCACGTGAGTTTGTTACGTACTGGCAAAGCACATTGAGTTCAGTGACACACACATATGGAGATTTAGCTTTACACAAAAATACCATTTCATGCATTTAGAAGGAGAGATTACTCTTTTCTGTTAGAAAAAAGACCTATCAGTCATATCTTTCTATTTTGCCTGTTTTCTGCAAACAGCATAGTTGTGCCTGATATCAACAAAAAGAACATGTCTTTCCTTTAGCAGCAGCTGAAGGAGTCTACTTGACAGGAGTTTGTTTTAGAGAACAAAATACGAACATTCTTACTTTTACTGTGCAGATATTTAGTTCCTTCTGCTGGGCAATCCAGTCATCAATTTACCCAGCCCAGTCTACAAGCTAATCCTGGACCTTGCCTACGATAGGTTTGTCACACCAAAGGGCTGGAGGCTTAAGAGGGTCTTTGCTGAAATAAATGATAATTTCAGATTTATTTGGTTTGGACTCACTCAGTAGTGTTGTTGGCAGGTTACACCACTCTAGTCTTCTCTTGGAGTCAACACGTGTGGTTTTATCAATGCATTGCACACTGTGTGCAATGGTTTGGGGTTCCCCCCCTGCTTTTCCTAAAGGAAATAGACCCTGTATTTCTCTTTAACCTTTCATTATTTTATTCCAGATGGCATGGAGGTGCACTTTCCCAAAAACATTCCACCAGAGGAAATCTTTAGGAAGATACACTACTGCTTCAAGGACTTATGAACAAAACTCAGCTAGGAGTGGTGTGTGGGGAGCAAACTGAGGTTCTCCATTGCCTTCTGTTGTGAGTTGGGATCACTTCTTAACAAGGGAAGCTTCATAAATTTGGGGTAGTTTATGTTTTGATTCAGAGGCCTTTGTGAAAGCACCCATTTCACTACTTAGAAGGGTGCTTGAGCCTGGGGGAGGCAGAAGCTTCCTCTGAGCATCAGTTACTTTGCTTGAGCAGGTGCTTCTGGTTTCAGACATGAATTATGCCCATGGTCAGATAACACATCTGAAACCTAGATGCTCTGTTGCCTTGATATGGCCATTCCCCCCTCCCCCAAGCTTATATATAGCAAGAATATTTGTGTGTTCTGAATCATTATTTTTCTTTGAAACATCTAAAAATACCATTGCTGGAGGAAGCCAGCCATTTGAACTATGTATATTTAGTCTTCTCCAGCTGCTGGAAATGCTGATAGGATTTGAATTTATCAGAATTTTGGTTTAGGCTGCAGGTTTTTTTTTTTTCTTAGCAACAGTTGCTATGCAAATTATTCAGAGAGCATTTCTGCTGCAATTGATGCTGGATAGAGATTTGGAATATCAGATTCTTAAAAATCTTTGCTGTAAAACACCTCAAGTTCTTAACTTCTTAATGTGTTGAAAGTTGACAGCTATATCAACAGAATCACTTGCCCTTCCCTACTGCTCTTCAGGAGTGAAATCTTTACACTTTCTTAATAATACACAGAAAAATTGGGGTTTCTAATATTCCCAGTACTGCACAAGAGAGCAACCGAACAGAGATGAAATTGTCCTTTTCTGTATTCTTTCATTACTGCAGAGGGCTCAGTCCTTTGGTAAAGGGGAAAACACTGTTCCCGTCTAGTGGCAGTGACAGACTCTTGAGGGAAAAATGGGGAAAAACCAGAACTCCCATCTAGCATTAAGTCTGTTAATATCTTTGTGAAGTTTGAGTCAATTTTGCATTGATTGTACAGATAGATAAATCAAGCCATGACTAGGTCAAATCAACGGTGTTGGAATTGCACAGTAGAACCAGGAATAAAATAATCCTGAACTCCCAGATTTCCAACACTCAATGCAAGTCTATAATAATGAAATACACTGTACCGATCGTCTGTCCCAGGTCACTTCTTGAAGGTGTTGAATTTCCATTACCTGCTATTATGCATTTATGCAAAAGCATCTTCTATAACCCATCTTGTTCTGCCAAGAGTGGCAGTTGGGGAACTAACCTAATGCTATCGCTGCCATTTAGAAGTAGATATTAGATATGGGCTGAGTTCTGATCATATTTCAGTCTAGTTTAAGCAAGGTTTCAGCGTTTGAGCTTCTCAGTAAGTCAGAGCTATAGTTGGATACTCAGTCAGGACTTTTCTTTCTGCTTCCAAAAATCCCATGAAGATAATAAAAGTGCATAAAGATTAATTACTCTGAGAGATTTTGTGTTCAGTCTGAAGTGAGAAAATAGGTGACTAATAGTTTGAGGTCATGCCCATAAGCATGTTTCTAGAGCTACAAATCTGAACAACCTTCCCTTAACCCAGGAAAAGGATGATTCAAAGCCAAACTTTCAGCTCCCTGAGAAGTTTTGTAAGACAAACATAAATGAATTTATCATTTTGCTCATTTTACTTATATGGGGGAGGCGGGCGGGAGGGACGCGGGGGAGAAATAATCACCAGTGACCAACTGCAACTCCTGAACTTGTGCAAGACGTGAGCAGATGTGAGAACTGCAGGTCTGTGGTTACATTTCGTGTATTGCTACAACACTGAGTAGCTTAGGGGAAACCTGTAATTTTCAGCTGGACTCAAAGGCAAGTCACATCCAGAGGAATGATTAAAATGGCTGAGGTGAGAAAACACTAGGGAAACAAGCTAACCCTGTCAAAGCTAATGATGGGATGAAGAGTCACAAGTCTATAGAGATCTTCAAAAACTGGAAAGAAGCTGGACTATGTAGAAAATTTCCCCATAAGTTACAGTTCTATACTTCTGCTGGGTGTGTTGATATTGTGTAACAACTGTGGAGTTTGAGCTCAATCTCCACATGCCCTTCTGTAATCAGTGATTACTTTTGCAAATGTCATACTGATTAGTCAGATTCTTATTGTCAGAGAATTGTGCATTTCTGTGTTGTGTAAACAATCAATGAACAAGAAGTCCTTTTCCAAGGGCATGACAGGCAAATACATTACGTAATATCTTACATTATAGAAGTGGAAAACATAACATTTCGGACCTTCTAGACTCTCCAGCTAAAAATGGTGTACCAGCAAAAAAATGACATTTGTTGTTGTGAAGAGGATAATCTAGATTTCAATTATGTTAAATAGCATACAATGGAAACAAATTCACAATTTAGATACTCCTGAACTCAACTGCTATAGGCCACTACAGCTCAGCAAATGTACTGCCCGCTGACTTAACCTTCTTCTGTGTCAACTATGGAAGGTGGGCATTTTGAAAGACATGACAATGAGCTCCATACAAGCCTTTAGTATAGGTAGCTTGGGGAGCGGGGAGGAGGATAACATGTATTGCAGTAACTTCTTTGTGAACCATTAGCAATGAATTTACTCACTGAACTGAACTAAGAGACAAAATGCTAATAAAAGCTTGCCTTGGGCAACAACCTTTTTTTTATTTAAGAAATTCTATTTCTATTTCCATCATCTCTGAGCATTACGAAAATCTTTATCTGACTTTATTCACAAGAACATTTGTTCCTATGACAGAAGAGCTGCAGTACCACACTTGGGGTGAACACTTACTTGGCATGTCTGCTTTTTTGTGCAAGGTTCATCTCACTTTGTTAGACGTGCTGTAACCAGCTCCATCTCAACAGGGGGTTTAGACTCCTTTTAAAGACACTGGGGAGAAGCAGGTTTGTTCTAGGTACAACTAGTCCCATTCCGGGGCAGTTGTCTGAAATAGCAAACAAAAATCACAGCCTAGAAATCAGTGTGTGAGGGAGTCTAGCTGACCAGCTCAGATGTAGGCACATGTCTGGTAGGGAGTTAAAGTCAGATGCGGCAAAAATACCAACCATTCAATCTGCAGTCTTAGTCTTGTGCATATCTGAAGCCACAGTCTATGCAGGAAGCTATCAGACAGACCCAGAATTACTGTTTTAATAACTATTTTTGAACACTGAGGATTACCAGACAGCTTCCTTCATTCTTTCTTTTGCTTATTCCTAGTATCAGTGAAGAAGGCTTCCTTCTGCCTCAAGAATTGTTCTTCCATTGTAGCTTTATTTCTGATAATATGTTTCTGATATTTCTGATAATTTGTTTCTCCCAGGAACAAGCACAGTCCTCTGAAGCCTCTTTGTGCCTTTTAGGTATGACATGCTTCAGAGTCAGTCACAAAATAGGGACTTTCACTAATGGGTCCATCAGATGGGTCACCAAGCAAAAAAGGAAGGGGAGGAATATCCTGTTATATTGAGTGTTAAAACCAAATAGTCCCCTTCCACTTTAAGAATTAATAGTGTTCTCTGAGTGAAGAGTAAAGAAAATTACTCCCTGTTCCTTTCAGAAGAGTACCTGTTCCTTGCCTGGGCAACACTGTGCTCATGTAGGGCAGTTAGAAAAAACTAAATGAGTTTGGCCAAAAAATTTGAAGTACTGGCCTCAGATCTTTTATATCGCATATTGTACGCTATGGATACCCAATTTTATCTTCAGTATCATTCCTAGAAACACAATATAAAAATCATGAAAATTCTACAAGTCTGCGCATAAAGTTATAAGATGGTCTCTTGCAAGAGTGAGGAAAGATAACCCTATCTTCACATAAAAGGTTCAGCATGATAGCTGTATTTATTTAAATATTTGTTCATTTTTCATTTCTTGTAGCAATTAAAGTGAACTATTATCATGAGTTAGATAAAAGACTACATAGATCATTCTGATGACATGGCAAATTTAGTATTCTTTTTATGACTTTGCTGTTAGACTATAGGTTACTAAGATTCATTGAGAGATTTGAAAGCTAATGTTGATTTTCCACTATGAAAGACCCTTATTCCTTCCTCCTTGCAACCCATTGCTTAGGCATGTCTTGTATTTTTCCTTTTTACATAGCCTCAGCAACCCTAGACTAAGAAAATTAATTGCTTTGCTGTTTTTGAAATTGCTGTGAGCATTCCACTGTAGAGAAGCTGCTTTTCTAAAGCAAACATATATGAGTTTCTGAGATAGAAAGGCTTCAATTGACATCAGAGGGCTTTAGAATTGCTTCTTACTGTTTACATACTTTTTAACAAGGCTGAATTCCCTTTGTAGAAATCATTAGTACAAAATTCTTTAGCAGGCTACATTCACTTCAGTCATTTCAGTTGCTGTTTATTCTGAAATGATTTAACATTCAAAGCAAATGAAGGTCTGCTGCAGTAAAGACAACGTCTTGCTGTGCCACTCTGTGCCACTGCATGTAATAAATACAGAGCAGACAGTATAACAGAATTATAGCAAGAGTGATTTGAACCGTAGTCATTTTTCTAATATGTTTAGTACTGACCGCTACTGCTTGTTACGCTGATATAACTAACAGAGTTGTAGTATTTTTAACGCCTAATTTCCTAGCTTTTTTGTAGAAGTCAGAACAATTTATCTGACCTTAGTCTCACAGCACAATAAAAAGCCAAAATCCTATGTCCAGTTAAGGAGGTAAATACATTTCCCAGTTAAAAGCTATTCTTTTCTACGAATCTCTCTCCAGTGAGAATCCTTTCCTTATGATTTCCAAATCCATAAGGCAGGTTTGGGACAGCATAATGTCAGACCTTACTCCAGCTTCCACAGTGTATTTGAGGCAACCCTGACTGACCTGGTCCTGATAGCTGTTATAAACCAAGTAACAGCTAAATCTTTCACCAAATCTCTTAACAGTGATCGTTTCTGGCAATGACAGGGCCAGCCAGTTGACCCTGAAAATCATAGTGGAATAAACCAACAATCCTAACACCCATGCAGAATTTCACAAACTCAAGGCACAGGGAAATGGAGGGGGATTGCTTTCAAAAGCAGTCTCATATCTTTCCCTTTGTACAAGCATGCTTCCTTGGCAGCCATCAGCTGCTGAATTAACAACAGACCTGAAGAAATCTCCCCTCTCATACCAGGACTAAATCATATTATATGTGAAAATTTGAAAAGAAATAGAAACAAAACCATGTAGGTCTTCTGCCATATGGGCTCTATTGGGTTCCTACTGAAAAATTCTCAAAGACTAGTCAAGCACCAGCCCACAGATCAGTGCACTTAATATTTTCAGTATTTGACAACCCTACTGCTTAAGTTGTGAGACAGACTTAGAGCATAAACCATGTAAGTTTGATATACAAAGGAAAGTGGGAGCTGAGTGAGTCCATTTTCATGAGCATTCCTCCAGCACTAGCTTTAGTTACCTGGAGGCCGCTCGCATGGTCATACGTAGCCCATTGAGGTGCCTATTGTAGCTATGAAAAAAATCAGTGCTGTCATTTTTGGCTGGAAGGAAGGGTATTGCTTGCTGGGCAGGAAAATGTTATCAAATAGAAAAATAAGAGATGCTCAAACAACTTGGGATGGAGTGTAAAAACTGACTCCACCTGGAAATTTTCAGTCTTCAATAAATATGCATGTGAGAGACTGAGGAAAAAGATTCCTCTGAACTATGTTTTGAACATCTTTAAATGCATCAGTTCCTGTTATTTCTCTACTCTTTAAACTGCTTTGTCAAAAGAGGCTGTTCTACACTTGATAAATTCCACTTTAATCAGCAGGTGTCTCTCTCTATTTATGACTGAGAAGAATAAAAAAATTGGTTAATCAGTCAAAAATTTATATAACGAAATAAAGAAAAACTCACAGAAACTCCGGGAGACAGTGTCTGGAGGTGATTAATAATTAACATTCCTATTTTCAAAAGGAAGTTTTATCCTTAGAATTTTCCAATTCAAGATTCCATTTTCCTTATTTGCTTTAATATCCTTTTAGAGCAAACAGAAATGCTTTTCCCAAAATTCATAACCCTCAAATAAAACTCAAATGCATTTTGATAATAACACTTGCTTTCCAGAGGTTACTGTGGGGATTGTTTGTTGTTTCTCTTGTTTTATGTATTTCAAGGGAGATTAAGCTGTTACTGTACAGGATGAATACTGTTCAGAAATGGATGAAATTAATTAATTATAAACACTGTACAAACACATATTCTTGCTTGTCAAAATGGCTTCCATCTTAAAACAATACCCATAGCAAAACATTTGCCATAATGCCATTTAGAGTTTCCTCTAATCTCTTTCATTCCATGAAATATTTGAGAATTGAAACTGGAGATTCTAACATAAAATAAAAAAAGAATAGGTGAGGTAGGAAATATTTGATATGTAGTAAAGAAATAAAGGAGCTGCAGTATTTTTCCCCCCCTGCAGAACAGACTAACAGAATTGCTGTAAACTATTCCTGTCTAAAAAGAAGAATCCAGTTTACATTTTCTAGTGGACCATGGTCAGTAGAAATTACTTGTAGTTTTACTATCCAGAACTCTTTAACACTTAAAACTCTGTGACTTAATGAAAAGCACAGCATAACCTTCAGCAGTAAACCTCTTTCAAAAAGAACTCATGTGCTTAGACTGCCGAGTGAATTTAAACACCTTCCTAACAGCGAGAGAAACAGAAGTTGCCTGTAGTGGGATGAGCAGGCGTTAGCTCCATGAGCGTCCTCTAGCCCGGCTCTTACAGACACTGCACATGAACACTGTCTCTGCCAGAGGGCTCTCTCAGGGGCTCTTACAAGCCCTTTGTTAAAATATTGAAGGTAGGATTGATTTCCCTGTCTCTGGTGGAGTGCACCCCTTTCTGGATACTGCTTAATCATCCCTGCTAGAAATAACTTTTCCCTGGGGCTTATGGAAAGACTTCTGAAGAGAAAATCTTTTGCTTTCAGAATGTATCAGGCTGCCCAAAATGGCAGGTATTTTCAAAGGCGATGTTCCCAAAGGAGGATAACCTCCCTACAAGGTCTTTACTCTTTCGCTTTACCAGCTCCACCAGCTGAGCACTGCACCGGCGTATTAGCATGCACAGCATCCCTTTATGAAAAAGCATAAACATTTCCAGCAAGGGCAGTCCGTGCAAGTTTGTCTGCTAAGTGGCTTTGCCTTCTCCTTAAGATATGCTTAAAATAAAGCAGTTCTCAGCAAAATACATTCCCTGTTATTCCTTTCCCTGTGGAACGTATTCAGAGCCAGGACATTTTCAGACCCTCTCCATTAACTCCTGTGAGTTTGCATCCAGCCCCTCCATCTTTTTATGGAGGGAAGATCTTATTACAGGCTAAGGTGGCTGCCCTGTGCCTGCGCTTTGCTGATGCGCTAGCGGTGCATCACTGCAGAACTAGCTCCCTCCACTTCAAACAGGCTCTGTACTCTGGAGGCAAAGGTAAGTCCGGGGAAACAGATATATGCCATTATTTCAAAATCAGTACAGAAGATACCAGTGATCTGATGGTTACACATGACACTGTAGATTAGGCTTCACTATTCCTGTTGGACGTTACATTTTACTGGGAAGAAATAGTAAAAGGAAACCTATTGGCTCTGTTGTTTAGTTTTTACCTGATAATAAAAGTGCCAAAATAATTCGCCAAATCCTTTCAGAATTCTCTATGTGAGCTATAGTTTCTGGAAGGGTACAAAACCACAGCTCACTTTACTAATGTATCAAAGGTTATTATAATGGCTCCCCTTTCTTGCACTGAGAAGAGACTTTACAATTAGTCCCAAAGGCTCTGCAGCCAAGGCTTTCCTTGTGGTTAAAGATAAATAAACCACTCTGATCTGTAGCTATGAATATTAAATAATACACATTTATAAGAATTATTTTTATTATTCAGTATTGATGGCTACAGATCAGATAGTCATGTTAGTTTGCTTTGAATTAATCAAAGATATAAAATGAGACCAACATATATGCATATATATTGCTAAATATACATACACATGTGTACACACATCCTCCAAGTCCATATCTACTTCAAAGAACAGATACTAACCAAGACTGTTCTGAATATAATTTCTTTTATGCACAATGGTACAACAGAATCTACAATTTCATTTAATGACACAATTCGATTTGAGCTACTAAAATTTCATCCCAGCAGAAATAACCATTTCTCAGTTTGTCATACAGTATGGATTATATACTGTTAGATCTTAATTACAACTTGAAATATTTAAAATCCTTTACACAATTCCTATGAATTTTATATTTGCCATTTATCTTTCACATTGCACAGAGGCTCTAACTAATATATATTAAATAAACAGAAACAACCGAAGACAATCAAAGAGAGAGAATATCCAGGTTGATACTTCAGTTTAGTAAAATACTTAAGTGTCAGCTCCTCTGAGTTCACTGGAACTATTCATATACTTTAAATAAGTTACATGTTTCAGGCCAAAGGCCCCAGACGAATATGGCTGTATTGATAATTAGTATGGAAAGACTTCACTTTCATGCCCACTTCTGGCCTCAGCTCAATCTTGAGCTGGGTGAGTGGGCTCTATAAGCCCCAGAGGATGGGCATCGCCAAGCTGGCTGCACAGAAATGAACGTAACTCAGCCACCAAGAAACAGGAGCAGAACAGGGTTTTGCCCCCCTCCAGGGCGTGCTTAGCTCTGCCAGCCAGCACAGCTAGAGTTACAGGAGGAGCAGGCGGAAAACATCGAGACACCGTAGGTGTCTCCTACTTGACTACTTATAGGTGCTTATACTTGATTATGCTGAGCACAGAATAGGAATGAGACTAGCAGAGAAAAGAATAGAAGCTTAATGAAAACTACCTTTAAAAAAAGATATCAGTCGGTATTTTAAAAGTGTTATAAATACAGACAATACAATCTCTGGCAAAGCCCCCAAACCTTCAAATCTATAGTTAGCTCAGCAAGTGAACAGGAGTAGAAGCTAAACTGAAAGTGATGGTGTATATTTTAAGACAACTAATAAATCATTCATCAGCCTTTAATTATCATACTCTATAATCACAGCAATAAGCATTTCATATCCAAATTGAACACTTCTACCTGGCCATTGACTAAAATTGGGAAGCACTTAAAGACTTCTGTTTTGTTTTAATTATAGACAGCCCAATTTCAATCTATTTATTATGTCATTTGCATCTATCCTGAAAAATACATATGCATTTCAGCATCTTTAATTGTGTGATTAGACCAATGACACTAATATCTGCAAGACTGTTTCTTTTATTTTGAATATTACCCTGATACCAGAACAGATCTGTTCTGAAAATATACTCACATCTTACTGTATTTTAAGAATGTTCTTCAGTACTCAAATTTAAGTAAAAAAATAAGAAAAAAGTATTTTCTTCCTTGACTGTTCCTCATTGTGATTAACACACTTTTAAAGTGCATTATTTCTACTACAACCTATGAACTCTTACCTGGGACCCCAGAGAATCTATTATGTCACCATCCCTGGAGTAAACGGCCTGCTAACAAACCTGCACCGCCCTTGTAAGAGATGGAGAGAGCTAGAAGTCACTTTGAGGTCAGAATCCCCACTCATAATTTTTAACATGAGGAATATTACATAAAGAGTTGGGTAGTTAACATATAATTTAGTGACATTTTACTAATTCTGAGAAAAGGTTAATTAAGGTAATTCAGAGATAATAGAGAATTCTTTTAAACTAAACACCAGGTTTTGTTAAAACCTCTCAAAAGCAAACCCTAACTTGATCAATTTTTCCTACAAAGAGAATACATTAGCAAATGTATGGATTTGACTGTCTTAGAGGGTATTTTTCCACTTATTATTGTTATACCCTTGTGCTGTAAATAAATGTTTATGTAAAAGAACATTCAATTGTAAGTTTAAAAAAAGACCACAGCTTATACTCTATAAGGATAAAGTATATGCAAGATTGCCTTTTTATTATGTTAATGTAACTTTAACAATAATGGAGAAGCTCTGAGACATTTGAAGGTTTACTCAATCAAAAATATGCATTCAAATTTTATTCGAGTTTGCCATGTCTAACATGACATATAGTCTAAATAAAGAAACAGTCTTGATAGTCTGTTTAAAGCATGACCATAAGCAATTTTTGGTATTCAGTTTACACAATCATACCCAGACCCACTACAATTTCTGCAGTATATTTAGCCAGTGTATACAAGTACTCTTCATTAGAAAGTCTAACAAGACCTAAAAATGAAAGTTTGTTTTTAAGTAGATGTCCCTTTGAATAGGAAATTCTTTTTCCAGCACCTTTGTTATCAATACCTGCTCCCTAAAATGGTTTCAATTACATTACAGTGCCCTCACACATGATCTTGGCTGACTTCATCTTTTAAGCAGGTTAAAAATAAATCAGCCAAATCTGTCTGCCTTTGACATCAGTGAACATTTTTCCTCTTGGTTTCAGTTGTGGTAGTGACATAATTGGTTGGAAGGTTTTCAAGACCTAGAGGGTCATGACACTGTATTATAAGTTTCATCAGTGGCATCTCTCTGAAATAAGGCTGGTATGCCCCAGCATACTGCTAGAGGCACCTACTGCCAGAAAACTTGTGAGATTTGGACCTTATCTTTAGGCACTGTTTTTTTTTATCTGAGTCCTACCATATGCCCAGAAAACCCAGTTCCCCTGTGAATATGTCTAAACATGTCAGCTAAAGAGAAGAACCCTATAGAGAACGTCATTTTTCACAAAAGCTTTGTATTAACACATTGCTCAAAGTTAGATATAGAAGTAAGTATTAGAAACACAATACTGAAGTTAAATCTGGAACTGTATCTTTAACCTTATCCAAAGAATCTCGGGATCTGCCCACCACTGCCAAATTTCAAACAAGAACCATGGCCCTGGGGGAAAGCCAATGAGCTGCTTGGGGGGAAACATCTGCTCCCCTTACACCCCTCAGGTAACAAGACCGGGAAACTCTTGGGCAGAGGACTCGTGTGTAGCTATGTAGCACTTCTTCACTGTTACAACTTTTGCAGCCCCAAGAGCATTAATACTAAGGATATGCTTGCACTTCAGACTTCACCACAGTGTGAAATATCTTCCAGCAGCTGTGCTGCCTGGCCCTGCCAGTGTGGAGCCTGGTGTAGGCTATGTCCTCTGCTTTGAAATTGCACCATGCTTGCAGCCCATGGAAGGAGGGAGCTATGACACTTTTAAACCACCATCATAAAAATGGCAGCCGCAACCAGCCTTTGGGGCAGCTTCTTGGCCATTTGGCTGTCAGTAATATTTCATATATGTATGTATGTATACAGTATGCCAATAGTGAATAGCATGGGTAAAAAGTTTCCTTGCCATAATAATGTTCTTCAGCTACAAAATATTGTTGCAAGAATTGCTCAGTTTTCCACTGAGAGCACACAGGCTTTTAGATTAATCTTGTTCTGAGCATCCTATCAGAAACATGAATTCCTGAATATATAATTCGATATCCAGATAGCCCAAGGTTCAGCTTTGCAGAGTTTTTTTCAGCTTTTCTAGAGGCAATGATGCAGTCTTGTCAAGGAATAAGATCAAATGGATGTCAGAACCTTGTATTTTATCAAGGGCAGAGAGCTGACATTATTCCCTTCCTATTGAAATCTCATCCATATTATCTTCAGAATGTAGTTCTTGTTCATTGAGTTGATGAAAAATAACACCCTGAAGAAGTTTGCCAATCCATACATGTTTAAAATCTTGACATACAAATCATGGGTATTGACAGTAAATACTATGATACTATATATGAAGGGTTTTTTCCTTGAACTTGGAGAAATACAGCACATGAAAAACCATGGCAAGAAAAACTGAGGTAAAAAAAGAATGTTTGGTTGTTCTCTAGATGTAAATGTGCAAGGGAAAGGAATAGAAATGAAGTTTCTTGTTTGCTATCAGTCCCTGTGCTTTAATCCTGCCTACTGACTTTATTGGCTGGATCTCACAAGACAGAATCTTAATGTCAGTGGGTCTCGTGGTACTGAGGGGAAGAATAAAAAGAAGGGCTGCCTTTTTTTTTTTTAAAGTTTTGTTTTGTTTTAAAATGAATATATATAGATTATAAAGAATCTGCTTTATAAACTCATGTGTTTATTTACTTTTTTTTTTTTTACTGTGACTTACTTATTTGGTCAGAAGTTTTGTTAGTAAAGTGTAGATGTAGTATAATAATTTTGCTGGAAAAAGTAAGGATTAATTCCATGCTGGTGCTAGGAGGTATAATTTGAAATTCTGGAGGTAGTGAGGAAAAATTAGGGTATTCTGAATGCACGTGATTTTATAGCTCTCTTAATAGTGTTACTAAAAAAAAAGTGATAAAACCTGCAAATTGCTCCTAGAAGACTGTCATGGTTTAACCTGGCAGGCAGCCAAACACCACACAGCCGCTCGCTCACTCACTCCCCCCTTGCCAGTGGGATGGGGAGAGAATCAGAAGGGTAAGAGTAAGAAAACTCGTGGGTTGAGATAAAGACAGTTTAATAGAACAGAAAAGGAAGGGAAAATAATAATGATGATAATGATAGAATATACAAAATGAGTGATGCACAATGCAATTGCTCACCACCCTGACCGATCGGTTATTGCACTGACCGGTAACCAAGTAGTGTTCGCTACTTCCTGGAACACACCTCCCATTCATATACTGAGCATGATGTCACATGGTACGGAATACCCTGTTGACCAGCTGGGTCAGCTGTCCCGGCCTCCCTCCCAGCCTCTTATGCACCTGGCAGAGCATGAAAGCTGAAAGTCCTTGACCAGTAGGGTACTTAGTAACAACTAAAACCATCAGTGTGTTATCAACCTTCTTCTCATACTAAATCCAAAGCACAGCACTAGGAAGAAATTTAACTCTATCCCAGCCAAAACCAGGACAAAGACATACACATTTTTCCTGGGAAGGATAGTTATCTGTCTACTCATGCCTTGTGCTAGTCTTCTGCAGATTCTTGAAAGGGGCTTTGAAGTGGGAGTAAGACAAGTGCCAATATCCCAAGCAAGTCTATATATTAATTCCCCTGAATTTTGACATAAGACTTTGGAAATATGCATAAAAGGCCAAGAGACAGGAATGACACTTATAACTGCATTCATTAAGAGCAAGAGCATACTCATTCTCTGCCTAATGAGTGTCCAAGATCAATAGAACTTACTGAGCTCCCTGAGCTTTGATTTAGGGAGATCCTTAATAACCCAGGATATAAGATATAAATGCAACTATAGTTACGCTATCAAAACCAGACGAAGGATAAAATCTTGATCCTTTGTAATGGCTAAACATCAATTTTCATGGTATGGCTCTGAATTTCAGAAACCTTGATTTACTTGCTGATTTTTTAGTAGTTTCTATTCTAAGCAAACAATTGCAAATTCTGAGTTGATGAAAAGTGTCACAATATAAACAAATGTTTATATTCAATTGCTTCTGTAATTCACCCATGGCATACAGTTACTACCCCTCTAGCTCTATATAAGAAGCTATTTAACTAAATGTATTAATAGTTGAAGAATGGTGCTGGGAGATTAAGACCAGGAGTTGAGAATATAATGCGTGTATTAAAATTACATAATGTTAATGCTTTTTTAAAGACCAATTTCTGTAGAGGAATTTAACAAATATTATGGCTTACAAAAATGATGGATGCAAAGTTCAAGACCAGACCTGTTAACAGTGCTGCAAATTTTTTCTAATACAAATTTGACAGTATTTCATAGCTTTGACTTTCAATTCTCCATGTTTTGTGACAGCAAGATCCATAAGATGTTTTGCTGGTTAGATCTGTTCTCATCTTAGCTGAATCAGAAGCATGTGTGTTATCCAAAGGTCTAACAACTGTGTATAAGGACCAGCGTATTATAATTTAGTTCACAGCTACCCATATTTTCAAAAGAACAATAGCTACATCAAGACTATGTTTTACCTTTGTTCTCCTGCTATGGTGCTATACCTCTGCTTATTCCTTTCTATGCAAGCCTTGTCTTTCTTTTTCTTGGTACACTTTTTATTACAAAATTTCTTTAACTTGGCAAGCGTGTCTCATGGTTGTATGCTTCAAACATAAATGTGAATGCAAGCACACTCTCAGCTGTCACAAGCTGTTTTCACAATTGTTATGACAAGCTCAAGGGTATAGAGTCCTGCTCCTTTGCTGAAGCACAAATCCCTCTGCACAGGCCATGCTGGGACCAAGTCCTGCGGGTGCTGCCTGTTGGTGAGGCAATAAAAACTGAAATAAAACATCCTGTCAGAGATGGTAGGGCATAAAATCCCCCTTCATTCCCCTGCTAAGAATAGAGACTGTTGTATGCTACACTAAAAAGTCTGATAGAATTCTCAAAGAATAGAGAATACATGTGAATACTGTACTTGAAGATCAGAGACAGAAAGGGTGACAATTCACCCTTCAGAATCTTTTGAAGATTACAGTTTTCATTAGCTTAAAATGTCTTCCTTCATGGTAGTAAACCTGTGTTAAAACAAGTTGAAGGGATTTTGCCTGTTGTGCATTCCTATTAATTGCCTGTCTCCTGTGACTCTACTGGACAAACTCTTATGTGGTTATAACAATGGAAGAATCCAGCATATTTCCCAGCAAATTTGAAGAGCTTCAACATAAATTTAATTCTGTAGTGGTTTTTTGTTGGGTTTTTTTGCTAATTTTTAGTGAAGATTAAATACTGTTACCTGAAATACTTGTTCAGTTCTGGATCCTTACTACTGCTTAATAGCTTCACTACCACTGTAAAGCACAGCTTCCAAATTACTGCATAAAAACCCCCTTCCAAGTTATTTCTACTGTATGAGTGACATAAAATAATCTGATGTTGATATTTAATTCTTACCATGATACCATCATTACTATCAAACAAGAATGTCGTATAGTAAATAAGTATTTGCTTATTATCAGCTCTGTTTGCATCTTTGTATTTTTATGTTAAATTCATTGACAGATAATTCTGTGAGGATAGGACATTTTACAAACATATTTCACATCTCTCCACAGTATCTTAGGACACTTCTCATTTGAATTTCAATGTTTGCTATGGAATAGGTGAACAGACACAGTTCTTATAAGGGCTTCCTTGTTACATTGGCTGACTCTTGCCCTCTGAAAGCTTTAGCTTTCCAACTTCTTCCTCCTGTAAAAAACTAATGAGGTCCCTTCTGTACTGCTCCATATTGTCAGTCATTCTTCACTGCAGTGGTCCTTTAAATAGCTTTTCTG
Organism: Fulmarus glacialis; assembly: GCF_000690835.1. Classification (NCBI taxonomy): domain Eukaryota; kingdom Metazoa; phylum Chordata; class Aves; order Procellariiformes; family Procellariidae; genus Fulmarus; species Fulmarus glacialis. The sequence continues at coordinate 11,848 of NW_009211333.1, read as the reverse complement.
TCGTAGAAGTTGCTCTAAAGATGTTAACTTGGTATACTGAAATAAATGTATTCATTCACCTTAATTACAAAAACCATTTCCTTTTATAACACTGTAAAATCTGTTTGGGTGAATGGTACTCTAAGTTACAATCTTGTTTTAGCACACAAATTTTTCCAAACAGTATTTTATTCTGTTCATTGTTGGGACCAGTATTGTTCACTATATAACAGTAATTATATTTAGTGTACATCCCTCTACTATTTTTGTATAATATTTTGAATAACTCAAAACTTAAAAAAGAAATAAAACAGGCTAACAGTCATGAAACTGTATAACCTGTGTTTCTTCACTAAAGATGACTTAAAACTGAGCGTCTAATCTTGAGCCTTTGGCACATGCTATTTTACACTGACTTTGCACGAGTAAATAAAATTATATCTAATTATATACATACAATAAATATTCTAGAAGGTATAGTTGAAGAAATTTTACATGTAAAACCCTTTCTGTCATATTACACATGGAAATGCCAATTTGAGTTTTATGTCAGTCCAAGACTGCTTTTCACTAAACATTTGCTTTGACTAATTTTCAAATGTATGCAGCTACTCAACTCCAAGAGTTGAAGAAGCATACCTTTTTTGTAGCATCTAGCCCTATAAAACCTGGTTGAGGTCAAGAAACATTTTAATGAAATTCTCTACTTCTAAACATTGTCATTATCAGATTATTTTCAATAGGTCCTACTCTGACAATAGCTTGTACATGTAGACAATTAATTTCCTGAGGGGTAAGGTAAGTTCTTTTTGCCAGTTTGAATTATTTAAATAAGCTCAGTCACAATTAGTATTTAAATGGCTAGTGCTTGCTATATAAAAATTGAAATATATAAATTAAAATACTAATGAATGGCCTGCTCATTTTTTCTTGTAGTAGTTGATTTTTTAGTGATTATTCACGCAGTCAGAAAGAGAAATTCTCTCACCATTGATATAAAGTTCTATCAATGGATTTTCAAGGGGGGGGAGGGAGGCGGTAACCCTTACAGCAATATCCAACACAGAACATCCAAGAAACCTTTTTAAAGTCCTTCTTTTTAAAAAGGCACAGGAATATACAGTAGGCAGTCTTGATGAATCCAGTGGCACTGCTAACCTGCTTAAGAACAAATATTTCCATAGCATTTGTAGCCCCGTGCTTAAAAGATGTTTACTGTTGGGTACTGAAGCTGTTGGGGGGGTTGTTTTGTTCAAAGAATCAAAGTATTTTCTCCATATTTCTAATGAGACAAATGGAAGACAAGAAAATCCAACCTTCCTCCCCTCAACCCCCATCAGAACATGGGAGAACAGCTCACAGGGCGGGTGGCATTTTAAGTCATGCAAATAAATCATTAATTAGTTACATAAATGGTTTTATAGAATCATGCAAATGTTAACAGAGAAAAAGCTAGGTAATTCTTTAGCTTTCAAAAATGGCTTTGTATTTTATTCCTGATAATTGTCTGTGCTGTTCAAACTGTACGTAAATCTCTTTATTCTGCTGTCAAATATGTCCTGATTCAACTGACACAACTATAACAACTGGAGATATCAATTCTAGCTCTTTCTAGTCATACCATATGACTTCACAGGATACTCTCTATAATCCTACTTCTACAGAAGGACCTTTGGTCCTACTCCAATAGGGTAAACTAAAAAGTCTCTTTCAGAAGGGAAGTGGGACTAAGGTGCAGGATAGGCTACTGATCACTGATGACTGTAAATTCCTTGACTTGCTAGAGGATGAGCCAGCAGTTCTGAGTATTTGACTTTGCTGGTTTAAATAATTACCAAGACAGCCTGAGTTTGCAAAAGGTACTTTTTGTTGTTGCAAAAAAATCAAAACCCAACAAATTAAAGGAGTCTTGCCCAAACTGCTCAAATGTACTTGCTCAATAAATCTGCATGATTGATCTCATTTTTCTTAATAATATAAATAAAAATGCCAGCATACAGCAGGGAAGGGAAAAATGAAACTGATACTAAGACCCTATTGAAAATCCTATACAATTAATACACTTTGATCAATGAGCAGATCTGATGATGCAGACAACACCGACTATTTATGCAGCCGAGGTTTATTCTTGGAGGGGGGGGGCGCAAGACAGAGCTCCATAGGATGCTGCTAGCAGGGAGGCAACATTCTAAATCAGGGAAACACATGGCTGGCATAACCATACACAGGCATATGCAGATCCACTCCCTAAAAGAATTTTGAGAGTTGCTAACATGGATATTGGCATGCCTAATATCTATAATATCAGCCCCAAATACACAGCAAAAGGTGAAGTGAATGAATACAAAATAAAATTTATGATTACTATCTAATTATCATAGGCTGGCTTCGCATTATCAAGTACCATAAACCAGTAAATGGAGATATCTAGAGCAAAACAGCTGATGCTGTGGATCAGTATCCAACCTTTATGCATTTTGAGAGAGTTGCTTCTAGTCAGGCCCCATGGGCTGAATATCCATTAGCTGCTGGAACATATCAGATACACACCTGGAGATTATAATCTGATATTGTTTCATTTGTAATGATTTGAATTTCCACATTATGAGAGCCCTCCCTAATGTGAGCCAAACCGCAGCAAATAGGAATAGCCAGATTTGCTTCAAAAGGCCATACAATACGAATAAAACAGTAGCATAAATGCATCTTTTAGATAACGAGTTACTAAATAAGGTTATCTTTGACTCAAGTGCTTTTCTACAATGGACATTGTTACTGTGAGTAAGTACTCATCAGGTCAGAAGAAGCAATCAAGAGTACAATTGCTGCTTTAATTATCCCATTTATGAATCCCTATCATGAATACCTTTCAGCAGTATCTAAGAAATTCCCAGATGTCCTGCTTTTTTCTGCTGAATTCAGGATTAAGGTGGTTCCTGGCATCTTCCCTTAATAGGATGTAATGGGTTTTTCCTACAGTGCATGGGCAATCTCAGTACAGGTACATAAGTCACAGGGCCACGCACAGCTGGGAATACCCCCTCTTTGTTACCTTACAGGCAGTAGATCTCCCATGGAATCAAGTCTTCACATTTGCTTTTGAAGTATATTCTTATTTTGATTATTTTTCAGCATTTAGATTGCAAGAATTTCTAATATATTTTTTATTCCTGCTATGCTACCTAGAAAATAAAAAACTTCAAGCTTTAATGGGAAAATCTGAACAACCTGTTACCCACTCCTGTGGGTGTCTACAACAATATATTCATGGAAAAGAAGTTTTAGAATTAGAAAAATTTCAAAACCAGGGAAAAATGCTTGAGTGGCTTAGGTGACTGATATTTTTTTCTATATTACTCAATTTCAAGAACAATGAAAAGATAAAACAAGAAAAAATTCATGGAAAAACTGTGGGGAGAAAAGTATGAAGAGTGAAGAAGTATGAAATGTTCTTTGAAGAAAAAATTGGTAGAAAAATATAAATTATATACAGAATTATTTCCCTAAGCATATTTGGCTGATTCTCCTAAATGACAACAAAATTTGCAGTTTTGACAGCCCTTACTTTGTAAAGCAGATATTTTGTGGTAGTGAACTTTTTGCCTTCAGAAGACTTTCTTTACTTCTTCCTTCCATTTCGCTCCTTTATGGGGAGTCGGGGGGAAGTCCAAGGCTGAGCCCTTTCTAGTTGCTGTCTGCCAAGGGTCTAGCATTAAGAGGTTTCAATAACTACAATTTTGTTGATTAAACAGTTGTATTTGCAGGCACATGCTGGTTTGGTGTCCCACTTGTTTAGTTTGTATCATTGTCTTTAGAAAAGGGCCTTCACTCTCTTTCTTTGTCATCCAAGGCAAAGCATACTTCGATATATTATAGCTACTAGAGCAAATCGCTAGGCATAATCAAAGAAAATACCAGTTTTGCAGTCACAGGACCGCTAGCATCCCTAACAGATGAGAGAAGTTCATGACACCACTACAAAGCAATTAAAGATTTTGCTGCAGACTACTGATAAGACGTCACATGCCAATTACTTTATGGTACAGACTTAAGCCACTTCAACATTTAGACCTCTCAAATTCTTGCTTCAATTATATCTACTAGTTAATAACACCGCTTTTGGTTTGCAATGAGGAAAGTATTTTCACCCTTGACAAATGATCTCATATACCGATTAGTTTTGCCCTGAAAAAATGGAGGATATCACCATAGCGTCACACCTCGCTCAGTACCAAAATACTGTTGTGTTGGATATTCTTCTTGAACTCTCAATTGATCAGATACAAATAAGAAACGGTAAAAAACCCAACCCTCCAGAACTGCTACAAAACAGCAGCAATATTCTATAGGCCTGACTTTACAATCCTTTATTACATTTATGTAACTAAGTTTTAGCTAAATGTTTATTAGTATTGTCTAATAGAATGGGATATATCCCTATGAAAAAATTATTCATTTCAACAATCTCTTAAAAAAAGTAAACCAAGTCATCCTATCACTCTGTTGATTACAAATGGTGTCTACATGAAAATTTAGGGATCTAATTAATTAGTCACAGCTGAAGATGGGTTAGATGAACCCTGCCTTTAACGACCTCCAGAGCAGAGTTTTACTTTCAAAATGAACAGCTGACTCCTTTACTTGCTACCTTACCACAAAATGACAAAGTCAGACAACCTTCTTGGCAGTCTGTGAAATATTGCTAATAACCTTTCTCTGTTCAGAGCATGTGCACTCTCATTCCCTTCTGTAAGGGTAGCCAGAGGTAATCCAGAAGGTGGTTCCACAGCCATGCCACTGAATTACTCTCAAAAATACAGAGCTCTTTTCCCCACAGCAGAACTAACACAAGTTAGGTGGCTTGTGAAACACAAGTGAAAAAGTAGTTTCCCTCCCAATCACACCAGTGACTGTTAGCCTGAATATGGTTCTAATCTCAATTGCTTTGCTCTTGATTGGCAGCAGTAAAAAAGAGAAAAGACTCAACGGTCCTTTTTACAGAACCACTACTGACGAAAGAGGCACTGTTTCTGTGTAGACACATTTCATAGCTTTCATAAGTAACAGTCTGAGCTCTAAAATAAAAACAAATTAATATTGGTACATGGAATCTCAAAAGAAGTAAAAGTGCACACCAATATCCATGCTACAAAGATTAGGTAAACGTTATTGGTTTTATGAAAGCAGCAAGTAAAGACTATGAATGCTAAATATGGCTTCATATTAAGTTGTCTGCCTTTTCACATATCACCTGAGCAAGCCTAGCTGTTTATAGCAATTGCTTCGTTTGTTTAAACAGGATAGTAGGCAGGGACCAGATCCACAGTTGCTGCAACAACCCGGCTGAACTCAGCACAGCTGTGCCAGTTTACACATGCTGGGGAGCCAGTCCTGACACCTACAAAACTGTTTATGCTATTCAACATTGAAAATTATTGGTTACATTCTAAAATATCACTTGGATCACCTTGGATTATCAGAGACCTTTAGAAATGGTATTGTTATAGCTCTCCCTTAGAATAAAGCACAGATTTAGATTACAACACAGTTTCAATTCTAACTAATATTTACATTCCTTGATAGTGTCCAGAAAATATTGATTTTTAATTTTTTGAGCTTTTGCCGCTACAGCCCAGCAATTATTTCATCTGCTTCTGAATGAAAACAATAATTTCCTAATATAATATAACCACATATGCAAACTATTGTAAATGCAGACTTCATATTGCAAAGCTTGGCATACAAATATAACAGTTGTGAAGTATATTTCCATGAATGAAATAGATGGAACAGGAAATGTAGTTGAATCAGTATGTTACAATGAGCAAGAAAAAAAAAAGTTCATCAAGCAGCTCTCTAGCCAACATCAAAGTTTCAGTTCTGCCTGACTAACACTGGGGGCTCTGCAAGGAAATTCAAAACATATAAATCAGTTTTTAATCTATAACAGTAAAAAAAAGCAACATCAACCACAGAAGAAATCAAGAAGAACCCACCTTAGAAGCCAAATACGTAGAAACTAGGAGCCTTGAGCCAGAGGAAAGCTTGCATACAACCTACCCTGCTCTTATATTGCCTGTAAATGTCTGCCACTAACACCTGGACCTTCAATTGTCCCAGCACAGCAGTTCTGGGAAAATTTTGTCTGCATAATTTTCAGAAGGTATAAACCCAAACATAAATAATTTTAAAATGGAAGGAAAATGCATAAGAGTTTTGTTAGTATCTTTTGGATAAGGAACTTAAAGAGTTGAGTGCAAAAGCTAAGTGTGAAATCATACTATTACAACATCACTTTGTTAACGATTGTCCCAGTGTATTCCTCATCTATATTTGCTACGTCTGACTACACGTGGATTTTTAGCACTAAGCAGGTCACACAAAAATTAAATTTTAAAATCTCAATATCACTTAAATGTTTACTCTGCTCTTTCTACAGCAGACTTCAAACTCTAGAACAGGACAGCGCATGCAAGAGTGCTTTGACAGCGTACTGCAATTGAGCAAGTACATCTCATGCAATAACATCAGCAGCCAGGAAGCATCGGTGTGTCCAACTGGAAGATAAAATCCCCCGAAGAGCCTCCTTGTCACCATCTCTAAGAAGTGAGGAAGGCAGTGGAGTAGGAGGAATGGGTGAATCAAACACCATGTGCTTCCAAACAACGGTGGGAACCAGCACCTGACAAGCTAATGTGTGTGTTACCTTTGCTTTACAAACTTATCTGTGGTTTCCAAACACTATTTGCAAGAAAGCTTCAGCTTAGTACTGCACTCACTGAAATCTACAGGAATTTTGGCTAATTGAACTTCACAGGTTGCAATGTTCTCACTCCAGATAAAGGCACCAAGGCAGGGAAAGAAATTAAATGTGTCTAAGGTCACCTAAGAAGTCGGCAGGGTATTTGGCATCCAAAGCAGCAAAGCAGCAAAATTCAACCTAGTGTGACACATTTAAGTTTAAGAATATTTATGACCCATGGCATTAAGTGGATTCTTAAGTGTTTGTTGAATAGGGATGGATTTAAACACATTTTAAGCATCTCTCTGAATTCAAGCTGAGATATTCCAACTCTACATCTTTTAGTTCAATTAAAGGCAATATTTATAGTAAGACAATGATGAACTGAATTTTTCCTTACTGATTTTTTTTCTTAGTTTTTTAAAATGTATTTTATTGTTTCTTATCTCTGTAAATATTTATCTTACTTTGTCTTTCTTTTCATAGTCACTTATTTTCTTTATCCACAAATAATAAGTAACAAGGGTTTATTAATGCACTAAACATCGTATTGTTAGATAAATTTTTAAAAGGAAAAAAAAAATCAACCTTCAGGAAGCTGGAATAATCTAGAACTTCTGCTTACATAGATTTTTATCCTATCCGATTTTAGGAAAAATCATCATTATGGATCAATACTGTTGCTTGAGAAAATATGAAATTACAGGTTAGTTCATTGGTCCTCAGGAATATGAACTGTCATTAAGTATATCAAACCACAAGTCATAATTCTAAGGTCTGAGTCCCAAACAAATCTCTCCTTCCAAATGCAGAGCAGGAAAGACAATGAGCCGCAAAATTATGTTCTTATTTCTGAAGGGTAACTGAATGACATCCACACCAGGATGACAAAACACTCCTCCCTTTTTGTGGGGAGAGCTTCCTAGTTGTAGAAGGTGTGCTGAATTTATACTAAAGGTGCTATGAAAGCTCCAGGAGGTTGTAGGTTTCTAGTCAAGACTCTAGCAAGACTGCTCATCAGAAGCAGTGAGTTAGAGCATAGGAGACAAAGACATACGGTGTTTGTACTCCACTATAGATAAATCCAGCTGTTGCAGGAAAAGCCTCCTGAAAAAGATCTTGTCAATGATCACCACTGGATTTGCCAGGCTCTTGTAATCCCCACAAGCTCCCAATTGTGACCTTTGTTCTTTTTCGTGGTTTTCATTAATTCCACAATGGTTTTTGTAGAAAACAGATTATTATCCCATTCTTCCTTTCTGACATCAGACAAGAAATCCTATTGTTATCTAGGAAAGCATCCTCCATTTCTGGCTTTACGGATTGAATTTCGTGGTGATGTTGGCAACAGCATTGCAAGGCGTAATACATTGTTGTCTCTGTGGATTAGAAAGTCTGAGAAACTTGTAAGCAATTGGGTTTTCTGTTTGAAATATTGTATTTGGAGACTTTAAAATTCAAGACACAGTCATCATCTCTAAGTTTCTGGCAATCAGCTATTTTACATCTTTATTCCATTTTTAATATATAAAGGGTTCAAAGAAGTGCCACTTCCAATTTTCAACACAGATCTAGAAAGAACATTCGTATGTCTTTAATGGGCATTGTATCTCAGATTGACTCTGAAAATAGTGCAACATGTTTTCATGAAGATTCTCAACTGTATTTCCCTGGAAGTTCTCTTTCTACTAATTTTTTGAAGAGGAAAGAGGCAATGGATAGAACCTTACTGTAAAATGAAAGAGGAATAATAAGAATGAACTTATTTTTATATCATCAGTTGCCTTTTATAAAAACACTAGCTGACAATTTTATGCCCTGTTTTCTTGCCTGTGGCTCTAAATTAAAGGAAAAAAAAAAGTTAAGCAACTGAATTTCTTTATGTCTACCAAAGGGGCAATAGCTATTCTTCAATATATTTTTGAAACACATTAAATTAGAAATCAAATTCAAATCATATATTTAACAAAATATTTCCATTTAATCACACGAGCAGGACTTGTAAATAACAGAGTTCAAAGCTTTGGAGCAGATGGTCTGTTTTAATTCTTTATCTGATCTGCTGTATGCCAGTAAATCTCTGATTTTCATTTGCTGTATTCAAATCCCTTGGCTATTCAGGACACATTGTGTCAAAGCATTCTGCTGTGGAATTTCAGTTGTTTTATATATGCTCCTAAACTAAAAGAAAACATATATATATTTTGTACACACAAAGAACAACATGATAAAAAACACAACACTGAAAAAAAAGAATTCTTCCCTAGAGACTTATATAAATACACTGTATATGTGTGTTACGTATATACATATACATAGAGAGAAGATGCAGGCACTTAAGGAACAAGCCAGATTTCAAAAAGTATTTACTAGAAATTCGAAAGCAAAAATAGTTCTAATCATTTTAACAATCTTTCTCTACGTCAATTTTAATCCATCGTTTATTAAATATATTATACCAAAATAGAATTCAATTGGTTTAACTTCATTGCTACTAATCACTTGCACTAACATCAAGGTTCGAAGCACTGCACATAGTAGCTGTGCCAAGTTCGTTTTGGCTGACTGTTTAGATTTAATAATATTGTTTTTAAAGGATTTAGCTCTACACTACCTTGTAACATGAATGACATAGCCTCTTTTTGAAAACTTTATGGAGTCATAAAGCTGGCTTGAAAAAAACGTAGGTCTTCTTGACATCTTCACTTTCCAAATGTGACTGTAAAACCATGCAGTGAGATGCATATCACCTAATATTGAGTTACTTGGAGATATTAAGTTTAAATGCACCTTCCCTTTCTCATCTGAACAATTAATTCAAGAATGAAATCATATGACCCTAGGACTCACTGGTAATATTCACGTTCCTATATAAAGCTTGAGATTTTCAAAGATATCCTCTTAAGTTAGGTGCCTGAAACCCACAGATGATGGACTTATTTGATAAATGCATTACCCTTAGTGGTTTTTGGATTAGGTCAGTGGAATTTGGGTGGGAAAGGGAAAAAGTAAGAATTGCAAGACATGTATCTCCTACTTAGCACTTGTTCTTCGAAAGAGCATTCCTGTTGGTAACAACAAATTATATTTGTCTTTAAAAGACTACATGTTTTTTTTATAGTTGGGGGTTTTTTTCCTTAAAAGAGAGTTATTTTTGTTACCACAATCCATCATAAAACGGTCTATTTGTTTGATTGCATCCAAATATTTTTAGCATTTACTATGGAATGGCATGATAACTGTGGTAACAGCCCTTGAAAAGAAAAGGGAAAATCTGGGTTACGTGTGAGCACTGTTGGACAGGAATCTCAGCCATGGAGGAAAAATAGTTTTGTCCTACTTTCTGAGCAGATGAGAATTAGAGAGAGAATGAGCAACTTCCAATTTTAGGTCAATATTTTCACCCAGGGAGAACTCAGAAAAACATATCATCCTTTGGCACGCGGCAATTGTGTCCATAGAGGCAACGACCATCCTGTGTAACCCTTGACAATTTACTAAAATAAAAACAGTTGCCACTGTTTATATACTAATTAAAATAATTCAAGAAGAAAAAAATAGGATGCAAGGTTATGTCTCATTGGCTCTGAAACTTCTTCAGCTGCCCACTTGTTCGGATTTTAGTGCACAGAGGTACAAGAACCTCTAGCCATTCAGTCACTCACTTTTTAGCCCATCTGTCTGTCTAGCTACCTATCACAGACCCACACATACAGCAAATGTACTTATAATTTCTTTGTTCATGAGAGATGAAGGGGAAAATGAAATACTAGAGCTATGTTGAACATTTATTTATTTTTGCAAACATGTATTATTCATCTAGAAAAAATAGTTTAAGGTCATTGTAGATAATATGATTAATCCCCTAGTGACAGGGCAAGGAATCTCAGTGGTTTTACAGACACAACAATGTCCGTGTACTTTAATAAAAATCCCTTGTGCTGTTTTTGTAAACGCAGCTGAGGACCTCAACTTACTTGTTGCTCAAGCAAAACTCTCTCATGCTTCAGTGCAAGAATAAAAACATAGTAAATTTTGATAGCTAAGAGCAAATGAAGGTGGAAATATTGCCTATTTGGAAAATACCTCTAGCCACTAAGAGCATGTCTATGTGCTATTGATTTGAAAAGTCACTACTTATAATTCCCTTGGGAAGTCAGTAGGTTTTTCTGTTCCCTACTTTTCTGTGCACTGCTAACAACCTTGAATCAAAATGAGATGAACTACATTGGAATGTCAGGAAACTAAGCAAAAAATCCATTGCATGTCTTTAAAATAACCTGTGGCTATTTAATGCTGATCATGATGACTGGGTGAACTTGGTGCACTAGGGGACTTTGATAAACAAAATTTCTATTTTCCTTGTGCTTAGGGAAATCATTGCAGCGTTTAGCCTGTTATAAGTCAGGCACTTATCCAAAATGACTGCCACCTTGGAAGTTATTGCCAGCCTTAGCTATGAATGTCATTGGTTTGTTGGGTCACATCAAATCCTTCTCATGCTGTTACAAAGACAAACAAATCATGTATTTTGTGAAGATGTGTAGAATGTGCAATATTTGATTTAAAAGTGTGGATAAACCTTGCGACAGATAGTTTAACTGTAAAATAGGATACCAATTGAGGTTATCTTTGACAAAATATATGGATTTTGACCTCCGTTGGAACAGCATTATAGGAGGGAACGGCAATTGGATCAGCGATGGTGCTGAGAGGGGAAGAGGGAAAGTAGACAGTATTTGAAATCCAGTAGGTGCACATGATATAAGGATTTTTTCCACCCCATGGATGTTGGTAGTGCTTTATAAGTAACAGATACTGCTGACTGAGGAGTTCATTTTATCTTTACACTAAACAGAGCTAAGACAGCTGACCATGCTGTGCTTGTGGCAGTTAGCAGTGTCTGACATTTCTGCAGAAGGCTTGGAGCTGATGAAAGGTGCCTTGAGCTAAAGCTACGATAACCTGTGGTGGGCAGGTGAGCTCTCCCGGCGTACCTGACACCTCTCCGGACCTGATGCATCCAACTTTTCGCCTTGTTTCTCCGGAGAAGTATCAGCACCCGCCAAGCTCGCCCAGTTTGCTCACACCTGGGGAGAGGACGGTCGCTGGGGGAGCGGGTGTGTG